>NW_027052315.1:0-40627 GCF_036321145.2 Pelmatolapia mariae | reverse complement strand
ACTCACTCTAATCTGCCTTTTAGGAACATAAACATAAACAAGTCATCGAACAGGAAACTCAAAGTTCATAAAACTTAGGAGAAAAAAATGCTGTTTTTCTTTCTGGTGTTGCTCTTTCCTGAACAACTGATTTAAAGTGACTTCATTCAGTGTTTTACTTACCAGAGTTTGTCGGGTAGAAATAGGCAGATTAATCATCTAGGTACTGATGCAGTGTATTAGCTGGTTTTCTAGAAGAAAAAGAAGATCTGTATGATGATCTACAAAGAAAACTGCATATATGTCAGATCAAATCGGAAACATATTCTGATAGCTGAAACATTTGCACCTCTGCCTCACTTTATTCCTTATGAGGCTAACATTAAGTAACGTGGTTCATTCTACAGGGTATCGAAAGGAACCTGCTTATTAAACGTGGCTTATCTCATTATTGCAGCTGCCTGATTTCATCATAGGCAAACACACCCAGGAAAGCACCAAAAAAACAGAACTACAAGTCTAAATGCTGCAACACCATAAAAATAATGTACACAGAAAATATTAAATGCTCTGTCTGTAAGAATAGGATATGATGAAAACAGCTTAACACAGAATTCTGTTGTTGTTTCTAAAGTTGTGTAACGTTACATAAACTTTCCTGACCATGTTAGATCTGAAGTCTCCAGTTTAATCTCTGCCTGTCTGACCATCTTCGTCAGCCACTACATACTCTGCAACTTGGATCTGTCTTCCTCTCTTTTCCTCTTTTAGTCTCAGAACTTATGAATTTTGATAAAATGAGTTCAGAGTTTTGCAAAACACCTTCCTGTAACTGTTTCACAATAAAAGATTTATAGTTACTCAAGAATTTAAAAAAAATTGCATCTCTTCATAGGACTGAAATGGGGATATTTTGCTTTTTTGGTGAATGTGTAAACCGCTTTAGCTGAAGTAACTACAGTAAGTCACTGATTCTGCAAATTATTGCATTCTAACTGTGTTTTATACAGTATGAAACTGTAAATTCTACAGCAGTTTTCGATACAAACACTATTATCTAATTAATGCCTGTGTTCTCAATATATGAAATAGAAATAACAAATACAGAATTAGCATTATGATACTGTAAATCTGAATTACAGTAACTTCTATTGGCAAATTAAGTGTAAAAGGAAAAAAACTAATCCTAGTAAAGTTCACATTTCCTTTTTATGGAGCACTCCAAACAATGAAAAGACATGTTCTTTTATTTTATTTTGATTAAGTAACATGTAGATATGAAGAAAAAAAACAATTTGACTACAGAGGACAGCCGTTTTAATGCGAAATGTTTCAACTTGAGTAGCTCCAGCTTATATAACACTGTGACAGCCTTTATTTCCCCTATATGTAATGAATAAACAGATTTGTGCTAAAAGGGCACGGTGCCAGCAGTCCTACTACAGTGCTCTACTTTAACTGGTCTTCATGTCAGTTGTTAAAATTTATTTACATTGTCCAGTCTCCATGTTCCTAAAGTTGCATCTGCAAATGTATTATTTCTAGTGCTCCATCTCTAGTTCATGCAAATTCATATGTGTCAGTATCATCTTCAGGTAACAATGCAAATGATGCTGATTAAGAATATTTTGAATACATTTAAAATAAGAACAGCTCTCTGACTGTAGCTCTGTTTTTGTGATACAACTCATCATTTTCTTCACCACACTACAGATCATCAGTTTGTTTTTACTGCATACATCCCCATAAAACTGATGTAAACTGTGTTTACATCAGAGTAGAGCTGGGCGATATGACCCAAAATTCATATCTCGATATTTTTTAGCTGGATGGCGATATACGATATATATCTCGATATATTTTTTTTAAGCCATAAGGTAAGAACAAAAAGAGAGTTTAGTCAAAGCTGTGTCCCAGATGTCACACAGGCACTTTTATTAACATACAGCGTAGATGTACATGAAGAAATTACTCAAAAATAAATTATCAGCATTTATTAAATAATAATGCTCCATAAATAAAAGAAACACAATGTTGTTTTTGTGCATAACAAAAAGTTCACAATTGTGCAGTCAAAATGTAAACTAAAAGACGCTGAGCATAATAACAAAGACAGACAGATTTCACAGCTGCTCTATTCCCAAGTTCTACTGCGTGACTGACAGCCTGGAGTTTGAAATCCTCTTTGTAACCATGTCTCTTAACAGGTGCCATTTATGGCCCTTATACACACACAATACGGTAATATTACGTTGAAGCACAGTACGTATCACTCCGCAAGGCTCCACTACGGTAGCCGTAATGCTCCGACAATCCGTCAAGCGGTGCAGCTCCGTAGCTTACCAAAGTCGTACTAAAACAGTTTTTTGACAGATTGCTGAGCGCCGTGTACCACATAAAAACGGTTCGCGGTCATGAAGCACAACCAGAATTCATACATAAGGTGCACTGTCGATTTTTGAGAAAATGAAAGGATTTTAGGTCATGCAGCCCCTGTGGGCTGCATGTAGTTAGCGCGGTTAGCTCGTTAGCGCGGTTAGCTCGCTAACACGTTGACGCCGTCCAGCCCCACGCACGGGGCGATCCGCGGTAACTCGTTAACGGAGATTTGCCGTGTTCATCTTGTCGTTGCCTGCAGGTGAAGCTATGGGGGAGGGGGAGTTGTGTTCAGTGAAGGAGAGGCAAGGCCCAGTAACGCAGCGTAGAGACAAAAATGGACGAAAGAGAGGCAAACTTGCGGCTCCACAAGTATAATTATAACGTAACATCGATATAAACGATATTGTCACATCTTATATCTCGTATGCAAATATATCAATATTTTTAAAAAACTCGATATATCGCCCAGCTCTACATCAGAGTAACTTATCTGATTTAAATCTAATAGATGCTATTTTGAAAAGAGGGAGAAAGATTTCACTGAGGATGGAAACAGGGTGCAGAAAATTCTCAGCCAGATCTGCTCCTTTGTGCAAGGAGCAACGGGATGAGCACTGACAGAGCTACAAAATGACCTCCAGCAGGTCACTGGTGTGAATTTCTCTGACCAAACGTTCTCTAGTGGGCCCTTCAGGCTAGGCAACGGCACACTGACTGCCATTATGTGTCCGGGTAAAATCCCTGGACCCACTGTCAGACTCTGGTGCAGTGGGTCCCGGGTTCCTCCTGGTGGCCTCATGTGGTGAGGGTATGTAGGCAGTTCCTGGAGCAGACCTTCCCAAAGTGTGGGGCCCGCCCCCTAGGGGGGGCGCAGAGCCATTGCGGGGGGGGGGGGGGGGGGGTGGCATGAAAGGGGGGGGGGGGAAACAAAACGCTTGGACACTGCTAGCAGGGGGCGGCCACACAAACGCAAAGCAGGAGATGAAGCATCGCTGAATATGTTTCCAAACCAACTTCATTCTAAGCCAAAGACTAGAAAATATGGTGAAGCATGTCTTCCCTTTGGCTTCACCTGCACAAGTGCTGAGGTAGGTCTCCCCTGCAGAATTGGTTTTCCCTGTGTCGGGAGCAGCGCTGGGCTCTTCAAATCACAGACAAACAGTATCCCACAGCTGGTTATGTTTTTGAACCCACAGAGAGACATTTTTTGAAAAATGTATTGATAGCTGTCAGGATCCAAGTGGCCAGGAACACACAGGCACAAATGTAATCTTCAAAAAATGGGTTTATTATACCCCAAAAAGGACAAGATGATTACAAAAATTCAAAATAACAAAAATAAACTTTTTTAAGAACCAAGTGGGCCCATAAAAGAGGTTAACTTAACAGAACTTTACTCAAAAGTCACTTAACAAAACATAACTCAACAAACTGACCTGCACAAATGAGAAACCGCTCCAGTTATATAGCAAATGAATAAACCATCATATACACCAAAGGTGAAAACTAAAGAGATAACAGGTAACCATCATTCAAGAATAACCCCATCCCCCCTGCATGATCACAATAGATGGTCCAGTCCACTTTATTGGCTTCTGCATTTAAACCAGCTCCACCCACAGCCTCCTCTTTCAGCCAAACCAGGAAGGACTGGAGCGGAGGTCAGGTAACTCAGAAAGAGCAGAAATATAATCAATATAACATATACCTATATAAAACAACAAACAATGCAAAGCAGAGTCTATGCCACCATTTGGGCTATAGCCTAGTGCTGTCATGCACTACAGGTAAACTCAAAATAACAAATTAGTTAACTTATGATCACAGAAGCTTTAGAGCATAACGTAAACATAAGACAAAAGACCAAATGAATATTACCTAAGTATCTTAATTGTGTGGTTGCATGCAGCCATCACACACTCCCCCCTTCAGCAGTGAGCTGGAACAGCGAGAGAGATAGTCCGCTGTGCAGTTGTTCTTGCCTGCAATATGCTGAATGGTAAAACGGAATGGCTGCATCGCGAGGTACCATCTGGTGATTCGTCCATTCGTATCCTTCATTTTCTCCAACCACTGGAGCGCCTTGTGGTCAGTTTCCAGTGTAAATTCCCGGCCTAGGAGGTAATACTTGAGGGAATCCAGTGCCCACTTGATTGCTAAAGCCTCTTTTTCCACTGTTGAATATCTCATCTCTCTTGGGAACATTTTACGGCTAATGAAAGCCACTGGGTGTCGCTCATTGGGTGGTCCCTGTAGAAGAACAGCCCCCAGACCCCTGTCAGAAGCATCAGTTTGAAGAATAAAAGGTTTCTCAAAATCTGGGCTGTACAAGACTGGAGTCTTACTGAGGGATTGCCTGATGTCCTGGAAAGCTGCCTCCGCCTCCTCAGTCCACTGAATCCGGTTAGGGCACCTAGAACCTGTTAGATCAGTGAGGGGAGACGCCCTGGCAGAGAAATGAGGGATAAATCGGTGGTAGAACCCTGCCATGCCAAGAAATGATCTAAGTTGTTTCCTTGTCTGTGGCAAACTGCAGGATTCAATAGCACTGATTTTGCGCACTTGTGGTTTTATCACCCCATTTCCTATGACAAATCCCAGGTATTCCGTTTCAGCCTTGGCAAAAACACATTTTGACGAATTAACAGTCAGCCCAGCTTCTCTGAGACGCTCCAGTACCTTTTCTAGATGTTTGAGGTGCTCCTCCCAGGTTTGGCTGTAAATCACAATATCGTCCAGATATGCTGCTGTGAACTCTGACAAACCACACAGTACCCGATCCATCAGCCTCTGAAATGTTGCAGGGGCTCCATGCAAACCAAAAGGCAGGACTGTGAACTGGAATAGCCCCCATGGTGTCCGGAAGGCAGTCAGTTCCCTGGAGCGTTGAGTAAGTGGTACCTGCCAATAGCCTTTGCAGAGATCTAGAGTCGTCAGGTACTGGGCTTTCCCAAGTCGCTCAATCAGATCATCAACCCTAGGTGTAGGGTATGAATCGAACTTTGAGATGGCATTCAAGTACCTGAAATCAATACAAAACCGCAGGCTACTATCCTTCTTTGGGACCAAAACCACTGGGTTGCACCACTCGCTCTTAGATAGTTCAATGATACCTAGAGACAACATTAAATCCACCTCCTTCCTCAATGTTGTTAACAGCCGCTCTGGAATCCTATAACTCATACGTCTCACAGACGCTCCATCCTTTAACATAATGTCATGTTCAATAACATCTGTCCTCCCAGGATTCTCCTGAAACACCCCAGAGCTGCATAACTCTTTCACCTGAAGCTGTTTTTCTTCTGAAAGGTGATTAAGGTCCAATTGCTGGAGCACACCTGAAGGAAGATACTGCTCCTCTACCTCTTCCTCCTCATGAATCTCCCGTATCAAAAGAACTTCTGCTCTCTTCGGCCTCTCCACCCACTCCTTCAGGAGATTTACATGCAAAACTCTACTGGAGCGAGAGTGACCTGGAGTTGCCAACCGATAGGTGGTAGCTCCCAGTTTCTGCTGAATCTGAAAAGGTCCTTGCCATTTAGCTAACAGCTTACTGTCATTACTTGGAAGGAGTACAAGTACCTTTTGTCCAGGTTCAAATGACCTCTCCCGAGCTGACTGATCATACCAGACCTTCTGATGTTGCTGGGCAGCTACCATATGAGCTTGGGCAAGCTCAGTCATCTTCTCAAGTCGCTCCCTCATCTGTATAACATATGAGATGACATTAGTAGCCCCTGCCCCTTTCCGGTCACCCTCCCACATTTCGTTTAGCAAAGAGAGGGGCCCCCTTACTTCATGACCATATAACAGTTCAAAAGGTGAGAAGCCAGTAGAAGCTTGGGGTACTTCTCTATAAGCAAAGCGGAGGCAAGGCAGCCACTGATCCCAGTCAGTACCAGTGTCATTCACAAATTTGCGCAACATCTGCTTCAGGGTCTGGTTAAAGCGCTCAGTCAGGCCATCTGTTTGAGGATGGTATGGAGTAGTCCTTAGTCCTTTGATGCCAAGAAGCTGGTAGACCTGCTTTAATAAAGTTGACATAAAGTTAGTCCCACGGTCTGTCAGGATCTCACGAGGGAATCCCACCCTTGAGAAAAATTGCACCAGACAAAAATGCCACAGACTTGGCCTTTATAGATTTCAGAGGAAAAACTTCAGGGTACTTTGTGGCATAATCAGTTATTACCAGCATGTAACGGTTTCCTGCTCTGCTTTTCTCAACAGGTCCGACAACATCCATCCCCAACCGTTCAAATGGGGTGCTAATAATTGGCAAAGGCTGAAGTGGAGCTCTGGAGGGGGTTTTGATGGAAGTCTTTTGGCACTGAGGGCAGCTTTTACAAAATTGGGCCACATCAGCACGCAGGCCCGGCCAGTGGAAATGCTTCCTAATGCGAGCCATGGTTTTATGCTTCCCTAAATGTCCTGCCCATGGCACAGAGTGCCCCAAATTCAGTACTACCTCCCTGGCTCCACTAGGAACCATCAGCTGTACCTGTGATCCTTGCTGCCGATAAAGAATGCCATCTTTCAAAAAAAAAATCCTCACTGCTGTTAATATCTGGTTCCATCTCATGTCCTTGCTTTTGGGCTTTCTGAAAAAAAGGGTGTCAATACTGGATCATTGTGTTGCATTTCAGTGATATTAGCTGGGATTTTAAAGTCCAAAGACATTTCAGGCTCACAGACAGGAGATGCTTTCACAGTAGTATGATGAAATTTCTCTCGCCTCCTCTCCATGTGGGACTTGCGCAACTTCCCGGGTGCTGTCTCCAATTCTGCCTCATAAAATGGCAGAGCACTAAGGTTCTGAGTTGCATCTGCTGGCTTCATAGCTTGAGCCCTAGTTACTGCAACATTGCATGTGTGGCTATAATCCAAAAGGTCAAACAGCACAGGCAGATCTCGGCCTAATATAACAGGGAATGGCAAATTATCAGCAACCCCAATATTCAGAAGATAAACCTGTTCTTGCACCTTGATAAATAGGTCCGCTGTTGGATAAGGCTTTTCATCACCATGAACACAACAAACAGGAATCGTCTCAGTCATATTAATACTATTTAAGGGGACAAACTGTCTGTGTACAAGAGTCTGTGTGCTACCTGTATCAATTAGTGCCTTTAACGTATCACCATTAATCTCAACTGATGTCATCTTTAACCCTCTGTCTAATTTTACCTCAGAGTTATCATGGTTTCGAGGCACAAAGCACATTTGGGTTAATTTAGCGGAGTTTTCAGGGCACATGGGCTTTGTATGACCTTCCATTCCACAAAGATAGCATACCAAGGTTTTGGCCGGGGACTGCAAAGACTCATTGGGTGGGTGGCTATATGAAGCCCTACTCACATTGGCAGCTGGTCTTTGCGGGAGTGATTTCCGGCCGTCCTTTGTTTTCCAAGCCATGAAGCTCCAAGGCTGTCCCTTTTTCCGTGCCGCTACAAAAACATCAGCCAGCTTTGCAGCCTCTGCAGCAGAAGGTGGATTATACTCTTTTATCCACACCTGCAACTCAGGAGATAGCATTCGTAAATATTGCTCAAGGATGAGAATTTCCCCAATGTCCTGAACAGTTTTATCTTTAGGGTGGACCCACTTTACATAAAGTTCCTTCAGCCGTGCATACAACTCTTTAGGGCTTTCTGCAGGGTTTACATCAAGAGATCGAAATCTCTGCCTATAGGTCTCAGGATTGATATCATATTTATAAAGAATAGCTGCCTTAACCTTGTCATAATCCAAAGAATCATCAACATCCATATGTACATAGGCACCTCTTGCTTTGCCTGTAAGCAGTGGTACAAGGTGAAAAACCCAAGCATTTCTCTGCCATCGACAGGCCATTGCAATGCGTTCGAAGGTAATCAAAAAATGTTCAATGTCATCCTCATCGGTGAGTTTTTGTAACTTAGGCTCCAGAAAATGGGACTGACCTGATGAACCAGTAACTGATATACTGGGACCAGCTTGAGGAAGAATGTCATCATCTAGAGATTCTGGATCAGGTGATTCAGCTACCTGACCTTCAGGCACTGGAGAAGTGCGGGCTTGTACTTCTACCTGTAACAACTGAAACTGGTGTTGAAGTGCTTTAAAACGTTGTTCTTGCTTTGCACCTTCCTCCTTCTGTTTAGCCTCTCTGGCCTCCTGCTGGCCCATATGTGAACGGAGAAGAGAGATCAGATCCGATATCGTTGGCTCCTTACCTTGGCCCTCAGTGCTGTCTACCCCTCCAGAAGCTCCATTCTCCTCTTGTTCTCCATCGACTTGTCCTTCTGAGCCCATTTGCTGGCTTGGTACATCTCCTCGGACTACTCTCACACTCCTTGCTCCTCTCTGCATGGTTTGATAAGGAGTGAAGAAAAAAAGAGGGAAAAAAAAAACTGTGCCTTTTTTGTGTGTATATTTTTTTAACTGGCTGAATCCCACTGCTGCCACCAATTGTCAGGATCCAAGTGGCCAGGAACACACAGGCACAAATGTAATCTTCAAAAAATGGGTTTTATTATACCCCAAAAAGGACAAGATGATTACAAAAATTCAAAATAACAAAAATAAACTTTTTTAAGAACCAAGTGGGCCCATAAAAGAGGTTAACTTAACAGAACTTTACTCAAAAGTCACTTAACAAAACATAACTCAACAAACTGACCTGCACAAATGAGAAACCGCTCCAGTTATATAGCAAATGAATAAACCATCATATACACCAAAGGTGAAAACTAAAGAGATAACAGGTAACCATCATTCAAGAATAACCCCATCCCCCCTGCATGATCACAATAGATGGTCCAGTCCACTTTATTGGCTTCTGCATTTAAACCAGCTCCACCCACAGCCTCCTCTTTCAGCCAAACCAGGAAGGACTGGAGCGGAGGTCAGGTAACTCAGAAAGAGCAGAAATATAATCAATATAACATATACCTATATAAAACAACAAACAATGCAAAGCAGAGTCTATGCCACCATTTGGGCTATAGCCTAGTGCTGTCATGCATTACAGATAAACTCAAAATAACAAATTAGTTAACTTATGATCACAGAAGCTTTAGAGCATAACGTAAACATAAGACAAAAGACCAAATGAATATTACCTAAGTATCTTAATTGTGTGGTTGCATGCAGCCATCACAATAGCAATGATGAATATTATTACACATGAAAAAAACAACTACACGTAAAATAATTACACCGTGAGGCCTCTGCCTTTCTAAATGGAGAGACAGTAACTGCGTGTGTATGTAAGCTTGTAAAACCTGCAGACAGTCAGATTAACAGTATTGTGTCTCTATCTGCCATTCTGCAATTCATCTCATGTAAACAATAACGTGGCGCACAGCGTGACGTGAAAAAAGGCACATACCTTTGACGTTGCGTGATGAACTCTGTATTTCTCGTCCACACGTAAACGCAAAAAAGGAGTTTTAAAAAATCTCCGTTTTCGGTGATTCGAAACGCCGTTTACGTGTGGACGAAACAGCTGCGTTTCCAAAAATCCCCTTGTAGGTGTGGATGTAGCGTGAAAGAGTTAGTAGTTTATTTTATTACTACCTGTAATTTATTGCAGATTACTTGTATTTGCTTAATTTTTTACGAAATGTTTGAGGTGTGAAATAAACCGCAATGGAGCAAAATATGGGTGTGTGTGGTTGGAGGATGTGTACGCGCGCGCGTGTGCGTGCGGGGGGGCTGGGGGGCGCGAACATTTTTCTTGTAAACAAAGGGGGGCCCAGCAAAAAAAGTTTGGGAACCACTGTCCTGGAGGATGATTTAATAGATACCACTCATGGCCTCCCACTCTCACCTGACCTAAATCCTGTGGAACACCTCTGAGACTTTTTGATTCTGTCCATCAAACGTAAGGTTGTACCTTACGTTTGATGGACAGTCCAGCAGCAGAGTAATGCTTTGGTCCAGATCTAGGAGGAGATCCTCTAGAACACCATCCATGATGTTGTCAGGCATGCACACAAGCACGTGGGGGCCACAGAAACTACTGAGTACCATTCTGAGCTGCTGCAAATAAAATGAGCACAATGGACAAGTCCACTGCAACCTTTTTTCAGTTTGATTTTCAGGGTGTCTTTGGATTTCCTCTGTAAATCGACTGGTTCATATATACCGCTCATCCACCGATTCATGAAAACACTTTGCTTGCACAAGTACTTTCTATCTAACATTTAAACACATTTATACTCTGATAGATGCACTGGAGAGCAATTTGGACTAGAGAAGCCAGGGATCAAACCACCAACCTTACAATTAGTAGGTGACCTGCTCTACTTCCTGATCATTTTACTTTCAATCAATCAATGTGGCATCCTTTCATTTCTAACACATTACCTGGTACGTTCCAGTTCAGCTATCCAGCATGACTGATTTGAAGGCGACTTTACCAACGAGGAAATTCAATTGAGTGTCATGCAGTAGCAAGAAGGGAGAGGTCAGAAACCCCAAATTTCCCTAACCTCAGGTATTTTAGAGAAACCTGCCTCTTGAAATAAGGCTCTGGCCTACACCGAGAAGCCAACATATTAAATGTACCGTGACAAAAAATATAATAAATAGATAAACAAAATACAATAAAAAAACAACACTGGTTCAACTATGTTAAAATAAGCTGGGAGCAGGCATGCAGACCAACTTATGCCTTGATCGTGTAGGTGGAAATCAGTCACACACGGCTAAATTACTGCATGTTGTTGTCAAGTTTCACAAATTGAGTACATAAACAGAGAAGTGGGAGGGCTCCCCGTTTATGCATGTGCGACACTGACAGCAGGCCTTTTTACGCCTCGACTCTGTGCTGGTGACGCACTTTATAAAGCGCTCGCGACAGCAGGAAGCCAATCACGGAGTGATTTCCCGCGACCTTACCTCTTTGTTTATTGTTTTTAATCCAAAACGTGCTCGTCTGCCTCTCTCTGCTCATCAGATAAGAAACGAAGGAGAATTCCGTGGCGTGGGACACAGTTCGCCTCGACTGTGGCAGCGGAGAGCCATCAAAAAGCCGTTCCGTTTTTATGCAGAGCTTTTGATAAAGAGAAGACAAAATCCCCCGAGGGAAACGAATAAAAAGCTCCAGTGTTGCTGGCTCGGGATGTCATCCTATTCTGATGTTTACAAACGCAGCTCCGAAGTTTTGGCAAAACGCCCAGGTCACGTGATCACGCGTCACCCAGCTTCACCCACAGCCTTTCACAAAATACATTATCAAACGTGATGACAACAAGAGTCCACTAGATGTCCCTGTGGAGACTGATGTCAGATTATTTTGAGGTGCTTATTTGGACTAAATAAAATATTTTGATGTTAATGGTTTTTATGTTAATATGATGAAAAGCAGATTTGTTCAGTGATTGTTTTCATCGTCTTTTTATTGCAATAACACTAGTGCAGGTTTAATCTCTATGACAGCGGCACACTAGACACACACACATAGACGCACACATGCAGGTGCTCTGAAACGTGTATGTTTGTGTGGGTTCATGCACACTGCACTCTCCAACTGACAAACCGTCTGTTTCTTCCTCTGAGACTTTATCGGTTACCCACTCAGGAGATATTAGATGCCCCTAGAGCCAAGTTTTAATTGAGTCTATTCGTGAATAAAACTAACTGCAGTAGGATTGCATAGTGATTTTGTGGTCTACAGGCTTATTTAGGACAATTAAAAATAACATCAACAATCACATCAATGTACTTTGTTTTAAAAGCATCATGAGTTACAACACACTCCTTCCTGTACTGTTTCAGGAAACACTTCATTACAGCATGGGGCCCACTTCTGGGGGTTTCAAAATGTCACATGAACATGTTTGTGCAACACCTGGTACGGGGGTTTAGGAAGCAGTGCCTGACGATAGTTCTGCCACAGAGGTGCCATGGCAGGCTTGAGATTAAAGTAAATGAGGTGTTTTGCTCACTCTTTCTTTTGTAAATATGTGCTCACATGATCTGTAAATTTAAGACCATCGTGCTTCTCTGTAGTCACTGACGGACTCAGTGCTGTTGAGAACACACAGGTAGTAGGATCTTTTTAAAAATAACACAAATAATGAAGAGAACAGGAAATGGCCAAACAACAACGCCAGAAAAAAAAATCCTCTTCAGAAGACTGAAGTTTCACTGTACTTTTAACATAACTTTCACATCTAAAATGTTGAATATAATATAATGCATAAAAAAGAAAATACAAAGAAAATACTGGCAGCTGATTATGTTCCCTGATGTTAGTCCAATCTAGAGGGATGAATCTTTGAATTAATTAATCCTTTATTTCTGCCTTTAAAACATTTTTGAAAAAGCCAACCTGCCCCCGCTGCTATGGTTTGAAGTTCAAGGATGTTAATTATTTATTAAGGGCTCTTGAGGTAGCAACAAGGCTACAAATGCTGGTATAAAAGTACATGATGAAGAAATACCAACAAATGACAGAGAGATGTGGATGAAGGAGGCTGTCGTTCTTTGATGATGAGACTAAAAAAGTGAAAGTTTGCTTTTTTTGCTCTGACTCTATCTTGAGTCACAACAGACTTCTGTAATCTGTATTTTAAGAAGCTGTTAGTGCATATCTGTTAACTGGTTTAATTTCCAGGATGTGTAGAAACTCCCTACTAACCAACACTTTCGTTTTTCCGCTAAACGGTTTAACACACAGATAACTGATTGAATTATAGACTGTGCTGTTCTATGTGCTTCAGCAACTTGTTGCCTCTGTGTTTTTTTTATCTGAACATCAGTGTTTGTAACGATCATTTGTGGTGAGTTACGCTTGAGAAAAACAAACAAATAATGTAAACTCCTTCTTTGTTAGTACATTTCATTATACTTGAACTTAGTGTGTTAAAAACTTTATTTATCACTTCAGATGGACAAACATTGATGAGGTTTAAAGCCAGCATTAACCTGATAGTACCTGAAAGGCACTGAGAGGAGAAGTGCAAATAAACATTTGCCAAAAGAAGCCACATACATACATTTGAGACACTCACTAGCAAAACTTCAAATGGAGAATGGACACTCACACTAAGCAAGCACTCTACAATTTGAGTTAACTCCCCTGTGTCCCATGTGCTAGTTTGTACAGTCTACACTTTGCCCACTGTTACACCCCAGCCCAGGGAAAACCGGCGTGCAACATAAGGAAAATAAAAATAAGGAGAAATGCCCCCACACTCCCTGCTCTCAAGGAAGACGAACCAAAAAGACAACTGCCACGGATTTCACAACAGCCAGTCAGTTTATTAAGTCCCAACAGGTAGCGGGCGTCAGGGTGAGCAATGGCCAAAACAACAAACAAAAACTCTAGAAATGAAACGCAGCTGGAAACCCCAAAAGAAAATTACAGGTGTCTTACCTGCCTCCCTAACCAAAAACAGGAGAAAAGGTTCCCAAAGAAAAATGGCTTCTCACCCCTACAGCTACCGAGTAAAAAAGAATATCGACAACTATTTACATCTATATACAACAAACTATTTACAACACGGCAAAAGCTTCCAGAATACAAATTCACACGCAGCCACATGCACAGTTCGTTGGGAACAGGAAGTAGGTGGGGGGCATGCCAGTTGAGAAGGGTCCTCATTTATAGCCGGCCTCTCCCAGTCCTCCACCAATGGTCAGCCTCCACCTGGAACTCACATAGCAGCAATAACACAGGACACAAACTATGCCACCCTCTGGTGTGGCAGACAAAAAACACAGTACAAAAATATCCATAACACTGAATCATAACACCACACTTGATGTACCATCATATTAGGGAAGCGGCACAAATCCTGAAATCTGCAATTTGCCTAGTAGGAAGCTGAGAGCCTAAGGCAGATCACTGACAATCCACTCTGATGGAAACGTGACTGAATGCCATCAGCCGTAGAGACAGACTAAGGAGTGTCAACATCCAAGGGACTGTGGACTAGAGCCACTGCTCTTTTACATTGAATGAAACCAGCTGAGGGAGGTGGTTCTAATCAAGGTGCTTCCCGAGTTGCTTCCCTTGGTTTTCAGGGTAGGGCAAGTGGATCATAAGGAACATTGCTATTCTGGAAACAGGATATCTTTTTGCTATAGTATTAGCTGACCATTCTCTTTAACGTAACCTGTGCAACATTTGTGCAACATGTATCTTTGTTTGAAGCCTGATGCTTCAAACAAAGATACATTTGTATCTTTGGGGCTTCTTTAATGACTTTAACTCAAATCTAAACGAACCAATATCTGAACAAATCTGAAACGACAAGAAGCTCACGAGAAGCTGATCTTATCATGGTAAGGCGCTTTGTTGTCTTGATGTCAGTGGCTTCTGTCTCTCCTTTGGCTTTCTTATTATCCCAGCAGGGTACCTGATCACATGCTGGGTGCAGGTGATGATTGACCAGATCTTGTTCTTCCCATTTAGCTGACTCTCCAGGACTTGCCTAACTCTCTGAAGGTATATGGTGGTTGCAGCTTTCCTCGCAGCCTCTTTGTAACTCCCATTTGCCTGTGTGATTCCCAGGTACTTGTAGCTGTCCTCAGTGTCTGCTATGTTGCCTTCTGACAATGCAATCCCCTCAGTTCTGACTACCTTCACTCTCTTTGTTAGCATCAAACTACCGTTTGATCTGCAGTATGCTAATGTCAAAGACACTTATGGAGCTAATGCCTTACCAAAACTTGGCAGATCAGACCATAACTTGTTTTGTTTTAGGAGACCTGTAATAAACCCTGTGTGCAGAGACAGCTTGCAGCTAAACCTATGGTAGGGAAATGGATACCCGATGGTACTGAGGCTCTACGGACCTCCTTTGAATGCACAGATTGGAATGTGTTTCTGGAAACAGATAAGAACAGAATGGACACTGGCAGGCAGGTTGCCTATTTTAGTACATCAGCTTCAGACATCAGACACAGTCATATCTACAAAGACTGTACGCTGTTTTCACAATAACAAGCCCTAGATCACAAGTGGCACAAGGCAATCCTCAACCATAAAAAGATATACAAAGAAGATAGAAAGGAATCTACAATAAAGCAATAGCTGTAAGGTGTGGAAAGGAATCAATACCATCATTGGCTACAACAACAACAAAAGACAATGACTTATGGGTGATGTGGAGGACTGTGCTGTCCAGCTGTGTCAAGCTCTCCACAGGATGTTCAGTCTAAGTTTAGGGGCAGATGCCAGCACCGAAAAACATCCTGTATTGCACCACTACCAAAAAAATTATCCAGCTAAATGAAACAACTGCAGAGCACTTATCCTTACATTGGCAAAAACCTTGGAATAGTGGATTCTTCACAGAGGTCAAAGACCAATTGATCCCCTGATTTTTGTCATTGCAGTTCACCTTAGCCATTTCTGGAGATCAGGACTGTCCGTTCTTCGGTTGGGCATCCTGGGTACATCTTATCCACTAGCAGCTGGTTAATTTGTAATGCCAGGTGCTGTTAGCTTCTTAGGAAGTCAGAGAAACCAAGTGTTAATCAGTCCAACAACAGGAAGGAAAAATTCATCACAAACAAGCATGCAGTTCAAAGTTCCTTTATTATCTGATAGTATCACTGTTCCAGGATGCCATGACCTGATGGGAGAGCTGTGTATGGGGCGCTGAACGAAGCAGATCCTCAAGCAGGAAACCAAAACACTGTAAAGAAAACATTCACTAACCTGCAACACTGTGGTCTTCAGGCTGTTTACTATTAAAATCACTTACAGAAAAAGAATAAAAAAGCTGCATTTAACAGAGGTACCGTATCCTGATTCTTTTTGGTCACAAGTCATCATTTCTACTCAATGTGGCATGGTCATCAGAGAAGAGCAAAACATATAATCTCTATGACAGTTTTTTTTTAAGTAATTTTATTGCTATGTCTGGTTTTATTACTATGTGCATATTAGTATTGTACAGCACTTTGGTCTACCAGGTGTGTTTTTAAAGTGCTATATAAATAAATGATGATGATGATGATTCAAACCTAATAAAATAACTCAAATATAAGCAATGGATGTAAAAATAATAATAAATACAAACAGCTCTGGATCTCAAATCTGAAAACAGTTCGACGGCACAAAAATAATCAAAATTAGAAAGAAGATAGTTCAAATATCCTAAAAGTCACCTTCTTATTGTTTACTGTAGAAATATTTTATACTAACCGCTAACTTTAGAGCAGTTTGATAAAACTGTGAGATAGAAAAATAAGGGTCTTGTTCAAGACATAAGGCAAAACACAAAAAAGCTATGCAAGAGTTTGTGGAATTCTAAGATACAATTTATAAGTACACATTAATTGTAGTTTTACATACCAAATCATATCACTTTAGCACAATTACTTATTTCATTGGAGAAATGCAACAAAATCTATAGAAGTGGCTCAGTCTGTCAGTGGTAGAAATGTGAATTTATTAAAAGCAGGTTCATCTAATGATAGAACAGATGCATCTCAAAGTACAAACTGCTTCATGCTGATTATTTCACATTTACCTCCTGAAAGCAGCTCAGAAAAGTTTACAATTCAACTCAGCTTCAGAGAGAGCAATTTAAAATCTGAGCTCCGTTTCGTAATGATGTTCAATTATCAGAGAAAACTGAAAACCTAGTAAACCTCAGAAATTGGCCTGTAATGAAACCTTCATGCAGTGAAGATTTCTAATGTTTACATTTTTTCCCCGTTTCATACTGAGGATTTTGTTACATGTTTTACACTCAGTTATTGTATATATTCTTCAAATTATTTTATTTATGTTATTTGTTTGTAATGTATAGATCTTTTAAAAAGGATTCTTATGTTCACATAAAGGTACCTAAACAGTTAATGAGTGTCTACACTTCTACACCACAACACTTTGGCTAAAAACTATTGTTGCACTGCTGAAAGCTCACCAGCTGTTGATTGGGTTCACTAAAACTATGCTTTTGTAAAGTAAAGATCCTGCAATAATACAAAGAAAACCTCAACAGCGAGATGATGCTGTTTGAGCAAGCCAGTTACTCACAGCGGGAAGGGAAACTCCCTTTTAAACAGGAAAAAACCTTTGGCAGAACCTGGCTCAGGGAGGGGCGGCCATCTGCCACAGGTGTTTGGGGATTGTGTATTTTTCTTATATTATTTTACAATGTAGCTTTTCAGCCATTGCGCAGCACAGCTTCAGTAGCATTGGCAGCTGCTGCTCTTTGGCCCCAGTTCACTACTGCATAACGGCAGAATTAGAAAAGAAATGCTTTGCCAGCCTGACCTGGCACAGCCTCCTGAACCCTCCACTTTGCAGCTGAGCAACAGCCACACCCCATCTCCACAGTGCTCTTACAGTTTTTCTCAAATGCTAAAACACAAAAGCCAATCCTCTAAACCAAATGACCAGTTGTCTAAACACATTTACTAAATCTAGCCATCTACCAATATCATAAACACATGTCACATGAAGACACAATTCACAGAACACAATCCTCCGTTGTCATAAATCTAACCACATTTTGCCTTGCTAAAACACAAGTTGCAAAAGAACTCTGCTCATATTCTCAAATGAAAGCTCATGTGATGCAACATGCTTGCCACAGTCAGCAATGTTTGAACACAATGAACACACCTGGCGTCATTCATTACACACAACGACTCAAAATTGAAGACACATGTTGCTAATGTGTCATGACTGGGGCAGCAGTCGTATGAAGGTGAGAAAGGAGGATCCAATAGCAGACAATGGCGGAGGTGCAAGTGGGATTTATTAACAGTGTACAATAACCAAGATGTGGGCAGAACTGAACATAAATCTAAACTGGGAAAACTAACACAAAAAGGAGGACACGGAGCGAGGAGCAGAGAGACACGGGCAAACACGGAAGAATCACTAAGAAACATAGAGGATGAACACAGACGACGCGACGAGGAGCACAGGCAGACACACAGTATAAATACACACATCAGGTAATCAGGAAATGACACACAGGCGGGGACACAGCTGGAACTAATGGGCATAACGAGACACAGACCTATAAAGTAGAACAGGAAACACACAGACTGTTTTACAACACAAAACTCGGGGACCCGAACAGAGCACAGAGGGAAGACACAGGTAGGGATGATGGCGACACCAAGAACAAATACAAAACAGAATAAACTAGAAAATAATAATAGTAAACACAAAGCGCTGGGTCACCGACCCAGGACCATGACATAATGCTGTGACCACATGTATAAAAGCAAGTTCAGAGTGCACAGTATGCTGAAGATTCCAAACAAACACAATGGATGAAGGCAGAGTCAGGGGAAGAGGAATTCGATGCAGGGGAGGGAGAAGAGCTGGCCCTGGAAGAAGAGGAGCAGGTCAACGAGGAAGAGGAGGAGGCCAACATGGGAGAGGAGAAGGGCTAGGAGGGAGAGCAAGACAACCTCGCACCATCATTACGGACGAGATGCGAGCAACAGTCATTGACCATGTTATTGTCCATGGCATGACAATGGCTGAAGCAGGACTAAGAGTCCGCACAAACCTGAGTAGGTTCACCGTGGCCACCATTATCAAGGCATTCAGACAACACAACAGGTATTGTACTCTATTGCTTTCTTTGTCACAATACAGTTTTACAAACCTGTGAAAGTAGTCTATTGGTTCCAAATCAGTTGTGACTGTATTGTAACACATGTCAATTGACAACACATGTTTCTTTCTTTAGAGTTGAAAGAATGCCACATAGAGGTGGGAGGGTTGCCATATTTACAGCGGCACAAGAAACCCTCATTGTGGATATGGTTCACTTATGTGCACTTTCACATTTTCACAGAGCATATTACAGTTGGACGCGATGGCCAGACCTCATGAGTACCTCTTCCTGGATGAAGCTGGCTTCAACCTGCAGAAACGAAGGCAAAGAGGCCGTAACATCATTGGCCAAAGAGCCATCACTGAGGTCCCTGTCGAACGGGGGGGGGTAATATTACTCTTTGTGCGGCCATGCTTTCGGAGGGGCTTGTCCACCAGCATGCTGTCCTTGGGTCTTACAACACCCAACGTCTCCTCACCTTCCTAGAGGAGCTAAAAAAACATCCTCCTGGACCGCCAACAACACCATCCTGGGCCCGCCCATCACATTTATGTGATCATTTGGGACAATGTCCGCTTCCACAGAACAAACCAATTCAGAGAGTGGTTCACCACCAACAGTGACCACTTTTTAAATGTCTGTCTGCCACCCTACTCCCCTTTCCTGAACCCTATAGAGGAGTTCTTCTCATTGTGGAGATGGAAGGTTTATGACAGACAACCATACACAAGAGAGAACCTCCTAAGGGCAATGGAGCTGGCCTGTGTTGACATCCCAGCGGAGGCCTTCCAAGGATGGATTCGCCATTCCAGGGCGTTTTTCCCGCGGTGCCTGGCGAGAGACAATATAGCCTGCGATGTGGATGAGGTGATGTGGCCCGATGCAGCTCAGCGACATGATGCTGCACAGTGATTGTGGTGTGTGTGTGGTGTGAATAACGTAAATAAAAAAACTTCACACCCTGATCATGTTTTCAGGAGTACTGTTGTGTGCAATAGATTCTGTTTTTGCATTGAGTTGTGTTACAGTAGTGTACGTACATGCAGGATTTTCTATAGATTTATACTCTTCATATGAAACTCACAAATATAAATGCCTAATCCTCTGCAGAGATCTACCACGATCCGTTACTGTATGGTTTCTAAAAATATGCATTGGCAGTTATGAAACGAAGAACCTTCTCACAAATTGAGCATTGTGTTTTCAATTGTTTTGCTGTAGTGTGTAATGATGTGTATAGTGTTTACACTTTTTGAAAGCTTCGAGCTGCTCTTTTGGTGTGAAAGTTTGAGTTTTGCAGTGGGAAGGTGTGGTTGTGTTTATGTAGCTTTAGAAAAGGGTGTTGTGTTTAGACATTGGGGTACATGGTGGAAATGTTTGTGGAATGTGTTTTAGCATTTGAGAAAAACTGTAATACTATGCATGCTCCCATTTCAGTGTGATTACAAGATGTTGGCAACTCCATGCTGTACATAAAGAATTCAATGAGAAACTCCAGTTTTGACCATTTTGGTGCCAAATGTCTTCACCATTGGTGGTTTGCTTGAGTGCAGTTCTGATTTTTTTTTTTTTTTTTTTTTTTTTTTTTTTTTTTTTTTTTTTTTTTTTTTTTAAAATGTTACCTAACAAAACAGCGCAGAGGAATGAGTGTGAAGTGCAACAGCAGGGTAGAGAACATCAGTGAAGGTTGATTTGAAGGTGTGGAGGTGGATGAGACTGCCAGAGGAAATTCTGTAAAAGGACAAAATTTTGTCCTCCGAATCCAGATACACCCCGACCCGACTGGAGCGCAAACACTGAGAAGATACACAGACCTTCTCTTTGTTGTGCCAAACAAAACAACCATCATCAGAGCAAATCAGACACCAAGACTTGTTTTGTCCCAGCTTGCAATCATCAACATCCCCTTTCCTGCTAATGTTTCTGTATGTTAACCCAACACAGAAGGGCTCTGACACCTCCAACTCAAAGTAACAGCGTCCTTTTAGTCCCTGTTCACACAAAACCTGCTGACAGCGATCAAACCTCTCTGTATGATCAGGATACGGCTGCTCCTCCTCCACCCAGGTCACCTTTCTGTTCCCTTCAGAGAGCAGCAGGTTCTTGTGAGCTGTGCTGGAGTTCAGAGTGAGCTCACAGGCATCTGGAGGTAAGAAAACACTTTATTCACAAATAGCACTGGTTTCTAAGGTCAATCATCTAAAGTGGTTTTCAAAAATTTAATTTCACACCTTCAGTTTTAGGGGATGTGGGTTAGAATATTCTCTACATTTCTGGAACTCATCAGTAAACAGTCACAGTGACAGATTTCATGTCTGAATGTTACCTGTGCAAGTAGCACAGGTAACATTCAGACATGTAAGCAACAAGTTAAAATCCAGCTAATGTCCTAATTAATAATTAAAGTTACTTTTACTTGTGATAGCACCAAACACAGTGCTGCTGAGCTACATAGATTCCACTGGCTTTACTAAGTCTACAAGTACTTGGACACCTAAAAAAATATTTTTAAGTAGTGCAACCACTGAATCCAGTGTCATTTAATAACGTTCATTACATTTTTACAAAGTGTAGAGAGATACGTTTACACAGTGTACATCAATATTTGCTTGACTTTACGCATTATTTCTTTTAAGGAAAAACTGGTTTGGAAGTTTATATTTCTCAGTTTACATCACCCCAATTTTTCCACTAGAAACACAAACACAGCTGTCAGAAAACTTAGAAAGATTTTAAAGAGTTTACAATTTATATTATTTTTATTTTCTGATAAATGATCTAATTTACATAAAGAAAACCCAGTCAGGCAAATGATGAAGACATTATTATATTTATTCATAAATTTATAAAACCTCAATTTCTTTTCTTTTTTGTTTATTTTTTATATCCATAAAATGTTGATGGTAGGAACTTTTTTTTTTATAATCTACAAAATACAAACAACTTCTGACTGGTATGATATTATTGGTTATTAAGTAAATAAATATCCTGTTTGCACTTTCTTACTTGATCACAGTATTCAGTCAAAAGCATTTTTACAGGTACTCACATTTCTTGAATCCTGGTTTCATCCGTTGATTCCCACCATGTTCAAGACTGAAAAATTATAGTTGAGAATTAGAGGGATGAAGCATATTAGCAATAGTCAAAATTTATAGATGCCATTTACAGCCTGAAACAAAGTGTTTTCATTGTTGCTTTTGACAACAACAAACATGCAGTTTTGCTATAGCTCAATACTATTATATTTAGTTCTGTAGCAAATCGAAAAGATGGTACTCTTTGATCATGATCTTGAACGTTTATGAGAAAGGTCAGTGAAATAGCTTTTTTCCCAATGAGCCACAAGAGGCAATTATGAGCATATATGTCTTTATAAGGTAGATTTAGATGTCAAAGATAAAATAGTGAGCAGTGTGTGTGTGTTGTTTCTGAGCAATATTTCTTTTAAAAACAAAATGTTTAAGGGTCAAAAATAAATTTCCAGTTTGACCCGCTAACCTGCCCACCTACATTAACGAGCCATAGGTTCCAAGATTTCCTGTTTTCTCTTTGGTATTTGGGGGCTGTTTCTGAAACAGTGGATGACACAGGGCCAGAATTAAAATTACTTGAGTTGGCTGAGGTTGTATTGTGGATCATCCTTCAGCTCAGAGAGTTTCTTTCCCCCAAATTCTCCTGGATGGTTATAGCTCAGGTCCAGCTCTTTGAGATGAAAAGGATTGGACTTAATAGATGTGGCCAAAAGCCTTTTTCTGTCACCAGACAACCAGATAACCTGAGAAAACAATGTTTGGTATATATAGTTATTTTAGAACTACATCAGTTGTAGTAAAATTGAAAAGCATAAACTACAAGCACAGGAAAATTATGTGGATTGAGTTGGGGGTTGTAGTATTTCTCAAAACAAAATAAATGAAAAGATTTCACATTAACAGATGTTGGTTTTCTTAAACGGAAAATTAGACAGAAAAACCTTAAACTGTCCACATTTTCTGCGGACAGAGTTGAGTTATAACTTGCAGCAGGTTTGGTGGCTTGTCCATCTATTTGTATTATAGTATTTTAAACATGCACCTCAAAGTTTCCAGTCTGCAGCACTGACTCGACAGTCCTTTACTCAGCAGCTCCACTCCTGAATCTTTAAGGTCATTGTTGCTGAGGTCCAGATGTCGTAGAGGTGAGAAAGGGAAGGTGAGACCAAAGGCCAGATGTTCAACCCACTCTTCAGTCACTTTACAGTCTGCTAGTCTATGGAGGGTGATGGGTGTTTTTTTTAATTAAATAGAAATGCAGAATAAGTATGTAATTGCCGCTGGGGGCAGAGAGGATTTGTACCTTTCACGTTTTCTATTAAATCCTGTTCAACAGTCTTGTTGATTCAGCTTTAAAGATGAACAAATAACAATAACAATGAAATAAAACTTACAAGGCTGTTCTGCTGCTCCTCACTGCCGGTATCAGCCTCCATCTGCCCTCATCTGATGTGTTGTAACTCTTTAAGTCCAAGACTTCCAAATCATTCTTCGATACCTGCAGCATGTAGGCCAGTGCAGAGCAGTGCAGGGGAGTCAACTCTGTTTTTGAACGATCTGACAGTTTGAGATATTCCTGAATCTCATCTTTGACTTTGTGATCTCTCATCTCGACCATAGTCTGGAAAAGGTTGATGCAGCTGTCTGGAGAGAGGTTCTTCCTTCTGATAGACTTGAGGTAAGTCAAGATTTTCTTGTCAGTATCTTGACTTTGATCTGGTGGAGTCAGCAGAACCTGAAGGACTCTGCGATTGGGTTCAACCATAAGTCCAAGAAGGAATCTCAGGAAGAAGTCCAGGTGACCATTTTTCTTCTCCAGCACTTTGTGAACTATCATCTTTAACAGATCAAGTAAAGCATATTCTTGGCTCTTTAGATCGAGGAAGCTGCTGAGCTGTCTGATATCATTATTTATGAAACAGTCATAGACGTGGAGAGCTGCAAAGAACTCCTGCAGAGTCAGATGTACAAAGAAGAAGACCTTTTTCTGGGAAATGATTTCTTCTTCCCGAAGTACTGTGGTGCAAAATCCAGAGTAAATGGATGCTTCTTTAATGTCAATGCCAAAGCCTTCCAGGTCTTCCTCATAGAAGATGAGGTTGTTCTTCAGCAGCTGCTCAAATGCAAGCTTGCCGAGTTTCAGAAGAAATTCTTTGTGTGTCTTCAGAAGCTTTTCTTTGTTTGTCTCTACCGTCTTGTCATATTTTCTGTTTCTACGCTTTGTTTGTGCAAACAGGAAGTATGACATCATCTCTGTAAGAGTTTGAGGAATTTCAGTTTCAGTGTCTCCTCCAAAGACTTCCTGGAATAACACTGCAGAAATCCAGCAGAAGATCGGGATCTGACACATGCTGTCGAGACTCTGTGAAGCCTGAATATGTTTAATGATCCTTTCAGCAAGACCTGGATCATGACTAAATCTCCTCCTGAAGTATTCAGCTTTTTGAAGGTCATTGAACCCTCTTATCTCTGTCACCATGTCAACATGTTCTGCAGGGATCTGATTGGCTGCTGCTGGACGGGAAGTAATCCAGAGCTTTGCATCAGGAAGAAGGTTACCTTGGATGAGGTTTGCTAGGAGATCACTCACAGATGTTACTTCCTTGACAGATGTTATAGTCCTAAAGCCTTCAAAGTCCAGCTGAAACCTGCTTTCATCCAGACCATCCAGGATCAGAACAGTCTTGGTTTTGGTATAATCCACTGAATCTTTGAGATCAGACAGTGTGGGGTGAAATAAAGTCAGGAGCTCATGTAGACTTTTGTCTCCTTTAACCAAATTCAGCTCTTTGAAAGCAAGACTGAAAATGAAGTCAAGATCCTGGTTTTCCTTCTCTTCGGCCCAGTCAAGAATGAATTTCTGCACAGAAAATGATTTTCCAATTCCTGCAATGCCCTTTGTCACAACTGTTCTGTGAGGTTTGTCTTGATCAGGCAACGGTTTCAACACATCATTTATGTTGATTATTTGTTGTTTTGAAGTGTGTCTTATCAGTTTACGTTCGAGCAGCCTGACTTCATGCTCTTCACGTGACCTTTCACTCTCTCCAGTGGTTATATGAAGCTCTGTGTAGATGTTGTTCAGTGAACTCAGCTTGTCACCATTACCTTCAGAGACTGAGGAAAATGTCTCTTTCATTGCTTCTTTTAATTTCTTCTTTGTCTCCAAAAGATCAATTTTACCTGTAATGCAGTGAAACACATCAAAGATGCTCAGGTGGTTAATACCAGATCACTTTAATTTGGTCAGAGAATAAATTCCTGACTTGATTTGGGGACTTCCATTTTTCATTTTAAGTAATGGTTTGCAGATTGCTTTAAATGAGCCAAAGGGTATAAAAATTCTTTATAAATGCACCCAAGTTAGCAAAACCCTGATACTCTTGCACTTAATGCATGTTTTCAGAATATAATTGCTTTTGAGCTCCCTAACAAACTTATATTTATCGTTAAAAGTTAAATTTAATAAATGATTCCAACACTGACTCACTCTTGCCACTCACTCTTGTCTATATCAAGGGTTGTTTTTTTTGGGGTTTTTTTTTTTTGCAGTAGTAGAGATAGTAGTGATCTTACGTATGTAAGCTTACCTGTGTTTCCCTCCTTGTCTGTCTCTTGTTTTGATATTTTCCTGGATTTCTTCCCACACTGAGGACAAGGACAGTCTGCTGTTGAATCAGACTCATCCAGGTCTGAGCTGAGACACAGTTTGCAGCACCAGTGTTCACAGCTAAGCTGAACTGGATTCTTCATAACATCTTTGCAAACTGGACAGGTGGATGGCTTCTCAGTTACTGGTCTGTAGGAGGGTTTACAAATTAGACCTTAATTTAATTACTATAGCACAATAATGGATATTTGTTCTCTATTTTTCCATAACACTACATTGTCTGTCATCCAGGTCATGGTAGTCTAAGACGTGATCCCTTGTGGACCTGAGGTTAGGTAAATGATTGGAGCTTCCGGTATAGAAGCTTTTTAATCTCTTTAAGCTTTTTAAAATACGTTTTTGCAGTGCGGTAGCTGGTGTCATGGTTCGTATTTTGAGGAAAGGACGAACGACTGGAGGTCCCAGTAGATGTCAAAATAGTGATTTTATTACACACATATATATGTGGGGAAGATGAGCATCATTACGCTTCCAAAGCCGATCTCCCCAGAACAACAAATGAGGAGTGGTATATATAACAGTTGATGACGAGCATTATGCGTCAAAGCAGTTGGATTTACTGGAAATCTAAGTATCAATTCTCGTAATCTAAGAACACTCCAGTACATCGGACCCTTAACACCCTTTACTCCCTACTCCAGATGTTCTCTGTCTAGTAAACAGTCACGTACACTGGACAAGTCACGTAGCAGTTTTGAGCAAAACAAGTTGAGAAACTGTGTGTGTATGTGTGCAGGCCCCATTATGTGTCTTTTATCCTCCGTGACCCTCCGAGTCACCTGTTGCCGGGCAGATTCCCCTGCAGCAGATTACTGGGCCCACAGATCTCTATGCTCCATGCTGTGATGTTATTATCTGTGATGTACTGTATTGTAAGCAGATATGGAATCATCTTAACTTTAGCTTAACTTTCTCACTTCCCCATAACTTCAGACCCTCAATTAACAACTCTCTAATAAGCAATATGGATAACATGAATACAGTTAAACCTGCAATAAAAGATCATCATGTGATTATGACAACCCCTGAAATACAGACTCTAATGTGACATCAACAACTTCAAGAAATGCTCTGATGAAATGATAATGATAAATGATCAGTGATGCAACAGAAACAATAATGGTTATGAATAGTACCAGTAAAATAATTTCCTAATCTCTACACTGGGTAACTGTAGTCCAAATACTCTTTTGTTAAAGCAGGATACACATACTCCAGTGCACAGGTCATTTGAACAGGCAATGCTGCATTAAGTTAGTCAGAAGCACTGTGTCAGTAGACCATCAGTGTTCAAAACCTTCAGAATCTTGGAGGTAATATGATCAACCCCTGGTGCCTGGGTACATGAATAACACTCACGCCCTACTTGTCCTTCCTCAATCATCATCGTTTGCCAGAACTTGCCTCCAAAAGTCCCCGATCCATGGTCTTCACAAACTGCTCTCCCCCCCGGGTTACCCAATTTGAATCACTTCTGGTCACCTGGTACTACTGCTGGAGATCCTTAAGGTTTGCTTTGAACTGCCTCACAGGGACAAATGCCCTGACTATGATCATGACTATAATTATTATAGAAAGTGCCATGTTCACAAATTGTCACAAATGGTTCAACACTCGAATATTTCAAATCAAATTTCAAAATTTAGGATTTCTGTTTTAACCTTTCATCTTTAAAGCCGACTGGCTCGAACTTGGATCTGTTGCTCCTGAGGGACATCTTGCTAGGAGCAGTACTCATCTGCGAACTAGAAGGAAAGAAAGTTTTATGAGATCAAAACTTGTTAGAAGTTACTGTCACTCTTTAAAGAAATCTTCCTGGGAGCTGCAGATCTAGACGCCGTAGACTGTGAACTAGGCAAAGAATGATCTATTTACCGACTGACATCGATTTACTTAATTAGTTTTGTTTGTCAGGACTTTCAATATAATAGCACAAATGGAACATTTATGATCTTACTTACAGTAACTTTTCAGAAAACAGTTTAGCATCAATTTCAGCAGAAAGGAATAACAAGACATTTCAGTTGAAGGAGAGATGTTTTTTTATCATTTTATTTTTCTCCTCCTACTGAAACTTTCAATAGACTTGTCTGTTTTATAAGCTCTCTTAATCAGCTTTAACAGCATGACCTAACAGCAGACTGATGCTTTTTCAGACTGTTTCTCTGTAAGAAGATGGAATTACTGAAGACCAAAATGACCCAAGTGACAGACAGCCAAGCATCTGCTAGCATGCACACAAAAATGACAGCCAACATCAAAGTTAAACATGTGAAATACCAAAGGAGATCAGACAATGTAAGAACCCTTTTTTGTTAGTGACACTGTTCTCTCTCTCTCTCCCTCTGTGTGTGTGTGTGTGTGTGTGTGTGTGTGTGTCCGTCCTATATGAGTCATTTTTACCTGGCTTCAGTCTCACTGGATGACTGTCTGAATGTAGATCGCATCCTTTTCTCCTCATCCATTTTGGCTGCTGAACTGAACAAACATAACAGTCATTAGATACAGTCATACCTCAGTTTTTGGCTATAGTGTTGACTCATAGTCAGTCTCACCAACTGAGCAAATATGCAACTACTGGCATTTGTCTAGTCCATCACTAGTTTTGTTTGTTTGCTTGTTTTGTTGTGGTTTTGTAGGATTTATGAATTTTATTTAGCTGATTTAGAGGTTTGACCTTTGTGAATTCAACACTGTAAATAATCAACCTGTATTCAATTCAACTTTATTAATATCAATCAAAATAACAGTCACCTCGGGCACTCTATATTGTAAGGTAGACCCTACAAGAGTAAAAATGAAAACTGAGAAAAACCCAACAATCATATGACCCACTGTGAGCAAGCGCTTTGGTGACAGTGGGAAGAAATAAACCCTCCCTTTTAACAGGAAGAAACCAGGCTCGGGGGGGGGGGCATCTACTGTGACCAGTTGCCTTGAAGTGAGGCCAAAACCTAGGCTGCATCCTTCTGAGGCCCCGGCCCTTCCCGGTCTATGTGGCCCGGGTCCTCGAAGACCGAAAAGGCTGGAAGTTCGAGGCTGTGAAATGGGATGGTCTAGCATTTAGATTTGCATCACAGCTGTCTCTGTGAAGTTTAATAAACTCAGCCATCTGCTCCTTGCTGTCTAAAATACAACAGGACACTGGAGTAAATTCTCGACCATCTCACACTTCTGATAGTCAGTTGTCTGTTTGACGTTTATTTAGCTGTGTGAAAACTATAACTTTAGTCTCAGCCAAACCGATTTGCTCAGAAACAAATAAAACACTGAAAAAAGCCAAACAATAATATATTTAAGTTATCTGAGTGACTCATATATCACGTTTAACCTGAGAAGCGAAAGGCGGCGGGGGGTCTGAAAACTATGAAGCCGGGAGTCTGCTATTCTCGCCGGCTCTAGTGAGCCTTGAACCCCAGCTAGCTGGTGGGTAACAGACGTCTCTGAAAACATCAGAGGCACTTTTACAAATATGTGATGTCTTGATAAACCAAGCATATATTTGAAGTTTACACAGCTACATTAAGTAAAACTAACTAGCTGTTGCCATTGTTGGAAAACTGGAATTGGCTGGGCCGTGCTATGAATTCTGGGATATGGTGGGCCACGAAGGATACACCTGATCCATCCTTCAAATCTGGGGAAGGAGGACGCATGTGCTGGCCACATTTGGAGAATGCAGCCTCAGGAGGACATTTTGGGACACAGCTTATGAATCTGGACACCCCTTCTGTCTTTCAGCTCAGTCTTGTCTGCCTGCCATGTGTAAGCTGTAACCCAGCAACTGGAAGAATGGCTCCAGCAGATTCCAGGCTCAACATTAGAGGTCTCTGTGCAGAGTCATAGAAACAGTAGAAACACTGTGCTGCTGCACGGAAACCTCAAACTGGTACTAGTGAAGGCTGACTGATATAGAAAGGAAAACAATGTTACACACCCCTTATATTATCACTGCAGCTGTCTGATTTCACAAACACACCCAGGGACAGCACATAAAATCAGTGGTAGAAGTCTCCACTCTGTAAAACAAAGAAGGAAAGAAAAGGGTCCATTTATAAAACGTATTTTATCCAGGAAAAATTCTGCAATTGCACCATTGTAAATTTGCAGTTCACCATAAACATTTTCAATAGTCAATGTTTGGCCTTATATTGGAATAAATTATTTTCAATATAAAGAAAACAGAAACAAAAGAACAGAAATAGTTACAGTACAGTGCATGTGAATTAAAGTGTTGCCAAAGTTAGTGTAGATCTCTGAGAGTGTGTTCATGTGAGTAAATGATTAAACAACAACAAAGCTGTAAAGTTCATGATTTATTTTTTATGACCTGCTCCAAACAAAGATAATGTGTTCCTGTACCTTTAGCTAGTTAAAATGTAAATGTAACTAAATCAACACTACCAGTACACAATTTCGTCACACTTTCTAATTTAAAGGTTTTTCTTTACTTTAAATATTTTCTACACTGTGGATACAAACTGAAGACATCACATGAAGCAAGATGGAAAATGGAATTATGTACCAAAGAAAAAAATTGATGAACAACTCGAAATATGTCTTATATTTTAGATTCCTAAAAGCAGCCGCCCTTTGCTTTGTTGACAGCACTTAGTTATTTCACTCTTTCTTGATTACTACATAATTCCATATGTTTTCATAGTTTTGGTGCCTTCAGTGATAATCTACAATGTAAATAGTCATGAAAATAGAGAAGAAAAAAACTAAATGAAAAGCTGTGTCCAAATTTTTGACTGGTAGTGTATAAATGAAAGATTGATTGACTTCAGCTATCAGTAGTTTTAAAGGTGGACCTTTAAAGTTACTTTTCCTGTAACTCGAGGTAGGACTTGATCTGTGTAAATCAGTTTCTCTGCAGATTAAAGTGAAATGAATGTTTTTGTTCATTCTCGGTGTCCTTTGTTCTGCAGTCACAGCGGTGTAGAACAGACTGAGCAGCAGCTGAGAATCAAGTACAACAGTATTTCTACATTTTGTGCATCACCTCAAACGTAATACATCCACATCCCGTGACCGTGCGGTGCTTTATTTTTATTATTTATTCAGTGTTAGTCGTGTACAGCTTTGAACATTAAACTTTTTCGCCTAGCAGAGAATCTACGCTACATTTAAAACATGTCGCTCCTGCCTGCTTGGATTATTGCACATAAACAGCTTACCTCTCGGTTTGTTGTTGAGAGGAGCCTATTCAGCGACAGGTTGCTTCTCCCAAAGTCAAGAACCAACAGACTTAAAAACTCCTTTGTTTCACACGCCATCAGGGGACAAAGGAGGGCGGGAACAACTGAGCTGTAGTGCTTTTTTACACTGTGCAATATTTGCAATATTTTTTCTTATATTCCACTTTGCAATAATCACTTTGCAATATACTCACTCAAATATGCAATCCTATTTATCCATATTTTATATTCTGTATTTATATATGTGTATATATATGGTATATTTATGCTTATATTCTTACTCTCATTCCCCTTATTGTATCTGTAACATGCAACTTCTGTCGGTGTTGTGCTACTGGAAACTGGATTTCCTGGAGGAACCCACCCAGTGATTAATAAAGTTTCATCTAATCTAATCTAATCTAATCGAAAAACCGCTTCTTTCTCCCAGTTAGATCAGAAACTACGGGGATTTCCGTGCTTTAATTTCCCTCCTATTCCGTAAAACGCAGCAGTGCATTTGATTGACCAGATTTATTACCGAGCTCATGATAATGTGGAAAGAGAAGCCAAAGTCCTCAAAGGAAGAATTGCCACACCTGAAACGATCCGTCTGCGCAAGTGTTAATGATGAAATACAGTCAAAAAGAATTTGGAGAAAATGTAATTATTTCATAAAAACAAACATTGATAGTTACAGTCTGTTGTTAATTTTTTAAAGTTTAACTTTCGTTTTCATGCTCCTTTTCTGTCAGCTCAATTGCTGTAATTTGGAGCATTAAAGCCACATTAAAATATTTATTATTGATCATTTTTAAAATCGAAATTCTATTTGTTGTTTCAGGACAAACTGCCACAGCTGCTCATCTGTCTACAAAATGCCTTGTTTAGATGAGTTAGTGAAATCCTACTTCATAATAAGTTTTTCTAACAAGAAAAGAAATTATTTCTCTTTTAGCACATAAAATGTGCTGATCAGCATAAAGACTACTACAGGAAGCTGCATCTTGGAAGAGTGGATTTGTACAAAATGAAAAGTCTGGTAATAGACAGATGCAAGTTTATCCATAATGAGGATCGTTAAACTCTCAGACAATAAAGAGAATGTTTGTTGCATCACAGACATGATCGTATGTTTCACTAACTCATCTAAACACAGCATGTTGTGGAGGGCATAGCAGTTTGTCTTGAAACAACAACTGAAATCTCGAAATTTCGACTTTATTCTCTTTTTTCTTCTTCTGAAGCCTTAATACTCAGCGATATACATTATAAACAGTTTTAATGCATTATTCTATTAAAATAATGTATTAGAAATTACAGTATTTTACGGGAATATGTATCATAAGATACTCTAAAATGTTTTTACAATATTTTACTGCAAAGCAAAGGATTTTTGGAAAGTGTACATTCACCCCTGTAATTTGTCCGTAGTGTAAATTATTTTACAGCAGTGATCCAACTGGGAAAAACTGACCAATAGCAACAGAGATTTCTTTCAAACTTCTTTTTTTAACCGTTTGGTGGAACTGGCGGTAAAAGGAAAAAAGGATTGTTTTCTGGAGAAAACATTAACTCAGCAAAAGTTAGTAGATTGTTGTTATGTTCTAGAAAACTAAGCTATTTTCTAGATTACTTCTACACTGATTGGCTTTCTATCAACTTTTTACAGTAAACAGTAAAAGAGTGTATCAGCACTAAATGACAAAGCCCTGCAAGAGAGACTGTGGAGAAATAAGTTTTCAATCATTTATCATTTTTTATTTATAATGATGTGTTCGTCATTAAACAGTTGATTGTCATGATTCAGTTTTTTTCTTAACATATAGTTTTTATTGTTGCCACTCTGTCATGCAGATGTGCAATACAGACACCAAAGCTGTTTTGTGTGAATGTGATAACTTGAGAATGAGGCGATGTAGGATTTTCAAATTGATAAAACTGATATAGTACAAGCTGAGAGGTACCACTAGCCACTGCCAAGTTTATTTTTGATGCTTCATAATGGTTTGTAACATTTGTAGCTGCCAGTGCTACACCTCAGCCTCCTGGCAGAATCTTTAGTCGTGGAACAGCCTTGTGTCATGTCACCCATGAAACATCTATGTCACCAGAAGCAAACATAATTTATTTATTTATTAGGTTTTATTGTAAAAACGATCTCTTAATCACAGCAAATGCTTACTTGTATTTAAACAAGGTGTATTTAAACAAATCAACTTGTGATCACGAGATTTTTGGTAAACTTCACAGAGATATGAAATCCTTTGAGATTTTCAGTAGCAGCACCTTTGCTATCAGTTTCAAAATCCTGCATCACTGTGTTCTTGAGCTTTTGTGCTTACAGAATTGGATTTTCACTCAGCCCACCCACCTGCCCGCAGGGTGGGGTGAAATACCCCCATGATAATAATAATTATAATAATACTACTAACACCACCCTGAATTTATACCCTTTCTTTCAAGTCCCAAACATCTTTGAAATTAGTTACTTGGCCTCATATCTATTAATTTCTGAATAAATTCACTAGATGCAGACCACTGTGTGTTTTACATTTTCCTCTATCCTTCATAATTCAGTTCTTGCTTTAACTTCGACCACTTATTTTGTTTTCAGCGACAACTGGACCAACACGTTTCTGAAGCACCATAAGCCATAGCAACCTTTAGCAGTTCATTAATGTCACCAACTTGCCCAATACCTGCTATAGACGCTGCACATATGGAAGCCAATCAGAGATCGTACACTGTTAAACTTCCAGCATCTGAGTTTATTATTAGCTGTTGAGGTTAAGCATTCAGTCAACACAGAAACACTGGGAAGGATGTCTTTTGTACTCTATAAGGACCCGCGATGGATGTGGGGCTGTAGCTTACAGGTTTATATTGTTAAAAAATAATTATGAGAGAATTTGTTTCAGGTCATTTTTCAGAGTAACACGAAAGTAACATAATGAATAATGTGACAAATTAATTTTTAGTAAACTACTGCATTACTTCTAAGAAAGGTGTTCTGTGTAATATGTGTAATATATCACATTTCTTGAGTAATAACCTGAACACCGGTAAGCACAGATAATTTTTGTTGATGATGAGAAACGCACTGCTCATTATGTTTTATAATTACATTTTAAAAGTCAAATGAACAAAATGTGTGAACAACAAACATTTAGCTTGATTTCAACTTCATTGGTCTCTGCAGTAACCTCTTTGTGGTAGATTTTTTTATTACTTTAACAGATGTTTCTTTTCTGTCTTCCTGTTAAACAGTCAGATATTAACCACAGACACTAAAACTGTCCTTTACCTCTGCTTCCTCTCTATTTTATGGCCTGAGTCTCACAGAGAGTAGTAGTAACATGTGGTGTAGCTTACTGATGGCCACTTAAACATGAATTCAAATTGAAATTCCCAGAAGTCATAATAGCTAAACCCAGAGATCTAAATTCTTTTGGCACTTACAACCAAGGCCTGTGAGCACCAGTCAATTTACATGAAATTAAATGAAGTGTAAAAGGTAGTATAACTGTGCGCAGTTTGTAGATTTTCTGTGAGTTCCTCATTTTTTTCATTTCTTAGCAGTCATATAATGCTTATTTTCTTTGTCACTTATTTGTGTATTTACTGTGTAAACGTTTGTAATAGATAAGTGAGAGTAAGTTTGTTGACGGTGTAAGCCTCATTTATTCCCCAAATTTCAGTACTGTTGTTTACTGTGGCTTGATTTTCTATAGAAAGTGCAATGAAGAAATCTTCTGTAATGAAACAGCACATTCCTCATTTCAAAAGTGCAAATTAAAAAAATTATACAATTCATTTTTTTATTTTATTTTTTAGAAAATAACATAATTAAATACAGAAATAAGACTGAGACTTTACAGCTCTGCACAGAATCCAACATGAGCTCGGTTAGCACCAAAGAAAAAGCCCCTTGATATGGGCCCCCCTGTTATGCTTCTCTGTTTCTGTTTAAACTTGCCCTGTTTTCATTTCCTTCTCTCCTTTTCACTTCATTTCAACATGTATGAACAGAAATGTTTTTTCTTTATTTCTAATTTCTCTTTTCTGTCATTCTTGCACACCCTTAAATCATCGCCGCACAGCAGAATGGCTGATTTCAGGTGGACATGGTTTTACAGTCAACTTTGTGCAGAATATTAACAAAAGTATTAAATTTAGCAAAAAACCAAGTGTGAAAAGAGGAAGTAAAAATAAAACCGTGTAGGGGAATGAAGCTATGGGGCCCAGTGCAGGCGGACCCCGATGTGAAACGTGAAGTAAAATTAAGGTGATTTTTTTAAGGTAAAATGCACAGAAAATTCTCAAAGTTATTGATCATTTTTTAAAATTCTTCACAGAGAAATTCCTTGTGATGAAAGTTTTTAGAGTCTGAGCTGGGTCAGATTATTCTGGACACTTGCCCACAGTTGGGCCCCCACCCAGGAAGCAACAAAGAAAACATTTTTTTTTTTTAAAGGCACCAGGATTATATTTCCTTAAATATTCAGTTTTAAAATCAATTGGGGGACAGAATTTAGTAGTTTGTTATAGTCCTTCCCATTTCTCCCCTAACTGTCCAGACTGTCTGCCAGACTCAGCTGGGTGTCTGGTAAAACTTCCAGAATCAATAAAACAAGAAAATGAAAGAGTAATAAAACACCGACCTGCCTCCTTTAAGCAAATTGCCACCTGGCAGAAAATAAACACCATAAAAATGCAGTTAATTTCTGAGTTACTGTTCAACAGGATGGTGTGCAGGCTGACCCAGAGGCTGCAGCAGCACATGTGCTCAGACTGCTTCATTTTCAGTTTTGAGATGTGATGGTTGCTTATATTTTCCAATGAGGTGGAAAAAGTTTGAGAAGCAGCATTTCAGAGGAAGTTAACCTTAAACACACTTTTATTCTAAAAGAACAAAACAGTTTAAACAGTGTCAGAGGAGGTCTTAATTTTTATGGCAATGACTCACTGACAAGAAAACTTAATTTGAATAAAATATTTTGTGTCAACACTGGCTTTGGAAACTGCACATTTACAGCTGGCAAGTTCACAAATGTTGCACGAAATTTGGCAAAGTATGAAACAGTAATTATAGCTACAGGTAAAACTAGTTTTTGGTTAATGAAAAGATCTAAAAAGTGTTTGCAGCAGTATTTGTTTATATGATGTTTTTATATTTAATTTTTACAGTGAAAAAGATCATCTGTAATTAAATATTAATAGCATTTACCATTATGTCCTCTCTCCTGCCCCTGCAGGTGCACTGAGCTGTACAACACGACCTGTGGCTGTAATCTGGGGGAGTAAAATGTGACTAAATAATACAACAGCTACCATATGTTGTGCACATGCATGGATGGTCAGACACAGCAGACCATTAAACTGCACATATTTTATTGTAATTAGAGCTTTTGAGGCGAGTATTCGAGTTGCAGGACTTATTCTGGCACATCTCCATACTGAAATATCTTGAGGGTTGACCGAGTGCTGAACTGAAATACACTGCATGTGTAAACGTGCTCTGTCTGACTCAGACAAAGTATTTGTGGGAAATGCTTTTTAAGCATTATTATTTTTTAGTTAACTGAACAGCAGCATGACAAAGACACAAAACACACCCCTAACATGCACCAACAAGAATAAACTGCCTTCAAGTTTTAAGATCAGCTTCTAAAAGTTGTAAAATTGTACTTACGTCTTCAACAAGAGGCCTTCAGCTTGAGCTTTGTGGCTTTTCAAAGCGCGGTCATCTCTGCTTATCTCACATGATCACATTAACTGACATTTCCTTCTTCTTTGTGTTCAGTTTTTTTATTGTCTAAACTTTTCAGAGATCCTGCCACACAGTGGACGAAGGGTTAACGGGTAATGTCACTGCTGAGACTCATGGCTAATCAAAAATCTTACCTGTAGAAAAGTTGGATTACAAAGATGATGTAATCTTGGTAGTTTGTAAAAAGTCTTCATATTGAAAAAAACCCACTATTGGGTTTATTGACCTTTGATTTTTTTTTAAAACATTAAAACCAGCAAGTCTGGCGTTTGATAATTTTCGAAGTTTGGTTCATACTGACGATGCAAATCTTCTTAAAATAGTTCAAATGAAAAGATCTCGGTGCTTATTTAGTCTTGTTCTTGTTCAAATCTAAGAATCGGAGGGCTTTTCTCATAGATGTAAACATATACAGTTCATGGCCCCTTCATTAGGCACACCTTGCTGGTACATCCATGATGTGACTCTCCCATTCCAGTAAATAAATATTCTACTGGATTTAAATCTGGTGACAGTAGAAGCTGTTTGGGTACAGCAAGCTCATTGTCATGTTCAAGAAAGCACTCTGAGGTAATTTGAGCTTTGTGACATGTTTTTTTTATCCTGCTGGAAGTAGCCGTCAGAAGATGGCAGTGCTGTGGTCATAAAGGGATGGACATGGACGCAAAGTGTGTGGAAATATCCCCCCCACACCATTACTATAGCTTGAAACGGTAAAACAAAACAGGATGGATCCATGTGTTCATCTTCTTTACACCAAATTCTGACATCTCAAAGTTGTAGCAGAAACCTCTACTGTGCAGTTCTGGTGAAGCCTCAGTTTCTTGCTCTTATTTGAGAGAAGCAGCACACATGGTTTCCTGCTGCTGTAGCACATTTGATTAAAGGTTCAACATTAAGTGGTTATTTGAGTTACTACCGCCTTCAGTTAAGCTCGAAGCAGTCTGCCCATTCTCCTTTGACCTCTGACATCAACAAGGTGTTTTTTCTGCTGCACATGGGATAGTTTGTCCTTTTTCAGACCCTAGATTCCCATTAAAGTCACTTCAGTCACCTATCTTCCTCATTCTGATGCTCAGTTTGAACTTCAGCAGGATAAATGCACTGATTTTCTGCCTTGTGATTGGCTGATTAAATGTTTGATTTAGGAAGCAGTTGAACAGGTGTCCTAACAAAGTGGACAGCAAGCACAGATGCCAGAATCATGTCTACATGGCCACCAGTATGCTCAGGGGGAGCCCGGCTTCATAATGCCTACATGTCTGTGGAGCCAGGGGTCTACACACAATTATAAATTATCTGAACTCACTGAATCTTTGACTGATTTTACAGAACTTTAGTTTATCACAAATTTTAAAGTGTAGGCTATGATTAAGTTTCATATTTTAATGCAGGCTTTAATACCAAAATGTTTATTTTTGTTGATAATTAGCGCTACAGTTAAAAAGTGGAAGCTATGAACATTTGATGAAGAAGTGATTTATCTAAATGATAAATGTCACATGAACTGGATTCATATTAACCACTGAAAGAAGCTCAAACCTGAGCTGGAGTGAAACTCTGTTTATGTATGCATGTGTGAAGCACGTGCTCATATGGGTGGTTAGTGTAAGCAGTGAAGTTCACAGAGAGGTGAGGTCATTACTTCTGTGAATATCAAAGGGTTTGTGTCGGTGCTTCCTCATTCAGCTGGAGTCAGTGTGGAGAGAAATTACACAGAGAGGTAAACTGGTTCACACAGTGAGGAGGTTTAAGCCAACTACACCCTTCATATTCTGTCAGTGAGTCATATGAAATTGGGATTTCAGTTATTTCACTGTATCACTCACTTTATTGATGTGCTTTCTGAGGCTGAAGCAAGGTTTTAAAATACCTTCTTGATAATTAGAATATTATTTAAAACACTCTATAAACTCACTGAAATACAGGAAAATAAGATTCCTGTGGCTCAGTATACATCTGATGTGTACAAGTGTGTGTGTCCAGTCTGCTCTCTCTCGATTTAGGACTGTTACTGTGTTTACATCTTTTTGTAAAAATCCGTTCACCTGCTCTCATTTGCTGTTTGGTGGTTGTTGAAACAGTTATGTGAGCTTTAACCTAAGACTCTGGCGTTTTTGGTAAAATACATTTATATTAAAAAATTGGTTCAGAATTTAACAAATAAATATCAAATTATTCAAACTAAAATCATTTTGAATCAGGAAAATCGATTTTTTAAACCCAACCCTACTTGTGACTGTGTCTTTGTAAAAACTGGTGAGAACTATATTTACATAAACATGGCTGCAGAGTCTTACTCCGCATAAAAGCAGGTTTTTCATTAAAAAAAATAAATGATTATGAATAAAGTGAAATCTGAGTAAATCTTGCTCACAGCAAAAAGTCATTGTTAGATTGATGCTGTTTGATTCTCAGGTAAAGTAACGATTTCCTGCAGGCTGAACATCATAGGTGCTAGAATAGAATAGAATAGAATAGCCTTTATTGTCATTGTACAGGGTACAACGAAATTGGAGTGCCACTCCCTTGGTGCAAAAATACAATAATAAATATAAATGTAAAATATAAAAGGTACAATAAAACAGACAATAGTAAGTACGATATATACAGGATAGCAGCATTAATATAATGACAGTATGAGTAGCAGCATAATAATTGACGGTGACAGTATGGTGTAGCTAAGCAGTTTCAATTGTTTTTGTGCTTATTTACTATGGTGAAGCTCTTTGTTCATGTGCTCAGGCAGTATCTAGTAATGGAAAAGGGTAATTTGAGTAATTCGAGTTCCTGCAGATTGTAAAACAAGATCAATGGTTTAGTTTTTGTGTCCTGGAGGAAAAATTGGAGACCTGAATCATCAGTGACTTCACTTTATTTATTTTCAGGTTTAGTAAGAGTGAATCTTTCCATTTAATTATTTTTATCATTGTGGTGTGGCCCTTTTAAAATGATGACGTTGTTAAAGCTAGTTCTCATAATCTAAGTATGTAGAGCTTGTGTTTGATTATTGTGTCTTTACAGCAGTTAGCTGAATGACATGGACGGACATAGAAGTGGGTTTCAGGCAGTCCAACAACAAGACTGAAAAACAAATGAACACATGGGTCAAGTTTCCTTCATTATCTGAAGATGGTAAACTTGAGTAACATATGTACGTTACTTAGTGCTTTGAATGTAGCTCAATCTCAAGCTAAATTGAAAACCAGCAAATGCTCAAACTCACAGCTTCTCTTTCAGGTAATCTGTGGAAGTGTCTCAGTGTGTTAGTAGGTAAAAAATCTATCAATGGCAAAAATGGGCATTTACTGAGAGCAGGTCTGTCGGCAATTCACCTCATTGATTTTTCTGTTTAGCTCATCATGAAGGTAGCTCATTGGTCTCAATTCACCATTTAAATGTGCCTTTTAAAGCAATGACCCTTCTCACCGTATATTTACCCAGATAAAACAAAATGAACGCCCAGAGAGATGTTTGTCCAGTCATTGAACCCTCTCATCACTGTTGCCATGTTAACGTAGTCTGCAGAGATCTGATTGGCTGCCGCTGGACAGGAAGTTATCCAGAGGTTTGCTTCAGGAAGATGAGGTTTAGTAGGAGATCACTCACAGGTGCTGCTTTCTTGACAGATGTTATAGTCTTAATGCCTTCAAAGTCCAGCTGAAACCTGCTTTCATCCACACAGTCCAGGATCAGAACAATCTTGGTTTTGATATAATCCACTGAATCTTTGAGTTCAGACAGTTAACCAAATTCAGCTCTTTGAAAGCAAGACTGAAAACAAAGTCAACATCCTGGTTTTCCTTCTCTTCGGCCCAGTCAAGAATGAATTTCTGCACAAAAAACTGATTTTCCAATTCCTTCAACACCCTCTGTCACAGCTGTGAAGTCTGTCTTGGCCCGGCAAACGTGTCAACACATTGTTTAGGTTGATGATTGACAGCTTTTCAGTTTTTGTTCTGGTAGCCTGAACACATTTTCTACACTTGGCCTTTCGCTCTCTCCAGTGGTTATATGAAGCTCTGTGTAGATGCTGTTCAGGGAACTTGTGTTGTCACCATTACCTTCATAGATGGAGG
>NW_027052314.1:0-29514 GCF_036321145.2 Pelmatolapia mariae | reverse complement strand
GTGGTGAAGATGGCCTTGGCCAGGAGCAAAGGCACTCCTGTGGTGTAAATGGCCTAGGACAGAGCCACAGGCCATTGTCTGCAATGAATGGTCTACAATGTCGATGTTGGGTTTTTACTCTTTGTATACGGCGAAGATGGCATTCCAAAAGGCCCTGGTGCGGTGTAGTTGGCCTCAACCAGCAGCACAGGCCCTGGTGTGGTGAAGTTGGCCTCGGCCATAAGCAAAGGCACTGGTGTGGTGAAGATGGCCTCAACCAGCCGCACAGGCCCTGGTGTGGTGTAGTTGGCCTCAACCAGCAGCACAGGCCCTGGTGTGGTGTAGTTGGCCTCAACCAGCAGCTCAGGTCCTGGTGTGGTGTAGTTGGCTTCAGCAATAATCACAGGCCCTGGTGTGGTGTAGTTGGCCTCAACCAGCAGCTCAGGTCCTGGTGTGGTGTAGTTGGCTTCAGAAATAATCACAGGCCTGGTGTGGTGTAGTTGGCCTCAACCAGCAGCACAGGCCCTGGTGTGGTGAAGTCGCCTCGGCCATAATCGCAGCCCCTGGTGTGGTGAAGATGGCCTCGGCCAGAAGCAAAGGCACTGGTGTGGTGAAGATGGCCTCAACCAGCCGCACAGGCCCTGGTGTGGTGTAGTTGGCCTCAACCAGCAGCACAGGCCCTGGTGTGGTGTAGATGGCCTCAAACAGCAGCACAGGCACTGTTGTGGTTTAGGTTGCCTCAGCAAGAAGCACAGGACCTGGTGTGGAGTAGTGGGCTCAGCCAGAAGCACAAGCCAAGGTGTGGTGTAGGTGGTCTCAGCAAGAAGCACAGGCCCTGGTGTGGTGTAGTCGCCTCGGCCAGAAGCATAGCACTATTGTGTTGTACATGGCCACAGCCAGTGCCACGGGCCTTGGTGTGGTGTAGTTGGCCTCAACCAGCAGCTCAGGTCCTGGTGTGGTGTAGTTGGCCTCAGCAATAATCACAGGCCCTGGTGTGGTGTAGTTGGCCTCAACCAGCAACACAGGCCTGGTGTGGTGTAGCTGGCCTAAACCAGCAACACAGGCCCTGGTGTGGTGTAGTCGCCTCGGCCATAATCGCAGGCCCTGCTGTGGTGAAGATGGCCTCGGCCAGAAGCAAAGGCACTGGTGTGGTGAAGATGGCCTCAACCAGCCGCACAGGCCCTGGTGTGGTGTAGTTGGCCTCAACTAGCAGCACAGGCCCTGGTGTGGTGTAGTTGGCCTCAACCAGGAGCTCAGGTCCTGGTGTGGTGTAGTTGGCCTCAGCAATAATCACAGGCCCTGGTGTGGTGTAGTTGGCCTCAACCAGCAGCACAGGCCTGGTGTGGTGTAGTTGGGCTCAACAAGCAGCACAGGCCCTGGTGTGGGGTAGTTGGCCTCAGCCTGAAGCACAGGCCTGGTGTGGTGTAGTTGGCCTCAACCAACAGCACAGGCCCTGGTGTGGTGTAGTTGGCCTCAGCCATAATCACAGGCCATGGTGTGGTGTAGTTGGCCTCAGCCAGCAGCACAGGGCCTGGTGTGGTGTAGTCGTCTCGGCCAGAAGCAGAGCACTGGTGTGGTGAAGATGGCCACAGCCAGAGCCACAGGCCCTGGTGTGGTGTAGTTGGCCTCACCCAGCAGCACAGGCCCTGGTGTGGTGTAGTTGGCCTCAAACAGCAGCACAGGCCCTGTTGTGGTTCAGGTTGCCCCAGCAAGAAGCACAGGACCTGGTGTGGAGTAGTGGGCTCAGCCAGAAGCACAAGCCATGGTGTGATGTAGGTGGTCTCAGCAAGAAGCACAGGCCCTGGTGTGGTGTAGTCGCCTCGGCCAGAAGCATAGCACTATTGTGTTGTACATGGCCACAACCAGTGCCACGGGCCCTGGTGTGGTGAAGATGGCCTCGGCCCGAAGCAACGGCACTGGTGTGGTGAAGATGGCCTCAACAAGCAGCACAGGCCCTGGTGTGGTGTAGTTGGCCTCAACCAGCAGCACAGGCCCTGGTGTGGTGAAGTTGGCCTCAGCCATAATCACAGGCCCTGGTGTGGTGAAGATGGCCTTGGCCAGGAGCAAAGGCACTCCTGTGGTGTAGATGGCCTAGGACAGAGCCACAGGCCATTGTCTGCAATGAATGGTCTACAGTGTCGATGTTGGGTTTTTACTCCTTGTATACGGCGAAGATGGCATTCCAAGAGGCCCTGGTGCGGTGTAGTTGGCCTCAACCAGCAGCACAGGCCCTGGTGTGGTGAAGTTGGCCTCGGCCAGTTGAAGAGCACTGTTGTGGTGCAGATGGCCTCAGCCAGTGCCACAGGCCCTAGTCTGGTGTAGTTGGCCTCAGCCAGCAGCACAGGCCCTGTTGTGGTGTATTTGGCCTCAGCCATAATCACAGGCCCTGGTGTGGTGAAGATGGCCACAGCCAGAGCCACAGGCCCTGGTGTGGTGTAGTTGGCCTCAACATGCAGCACAGGCCCTGGTGTGGTGAAGTTGGGCTCAACAAGCAGCACAGGCCCTGGTGTGGTGAAGATGGCCTCGGCCAGAAGCAACGGCACTGGTGTGGTGAAGATGGCCTCAACAAGCAGCACAGGCCCTGGTGTGGTGTAGTTGGCCTCAGCCAGCAGCACAGGCCCTGTTGTGGTGTATTTGGCCTCAGCCATAATCACAGGCCCTGGTGTGGTGAAGATGGCCACAGCCAGAGCCACAGGCCCTGGTGTGGTGTAGTTGGCCTCAACATGCAGCACAGGCCCTGGTGTGGTGAAGTTGGGCTCAACAAGCAGCACAGGCCCTGGTGTGGTGAAGATGGCCTCGGCCAGAAGCAACGGCACTGGTGTGGTGAAGATGGCCTCAACCAGCAGCACAGGCCCTGGTGTGGTGAAGTTGGCCTTAGCCATAATCACAGGCCCTGGTGTGGTGTAGTCGCCTCGGCCAGAAGCATAGCACTATTGTGTTGTACATGGCCACAGCCAGTGCCACAGGCCCTGGTGTGGTGTAGTTGGCCTCAACCAGCAGCTCAGGTCCTGGTGTGGTGTAGTTGGCCTCAGCAATAATCACAGGCCCTGGTGTGGTGTAGTTGGCCTCAACCAGCAACACAGGCGTGGTGTGGTGTAGTTGGCCTCAACCAGCAGCACAGGCCCTGGTGTGGTGTAGTCGCCTCGGCCATAATCGCAGCCCCTGGTGTGGTGAAGATGGCCTCGGCCAGAAGCAAAGGCACTGCTGTGGTGAAGATGGCCTCAACCAGCCGCACAGGCCCTGGTGTGGTGTAGTTGGCCTCAACCAGCAGCACAGGCCCTGGTGTGGTGTAGTTGGCCTCAACCAGCAGCACAGGCCTGGTGTGGTGTAGTTGGGCTCAACAAGCAGCACAGGCCCTGGTGTGGGGTAGTTGGCCTCAGCAATAATCACAGGCCTGGTGTGGTGTAGTTGGCCTCAACCAGCAGCACAGGCCCTGGTGTGGTGTAGTTGGCCTCAGCCATAATCACAGGCCATGGTGTGGTGTAGTTGGCCTTAGCCAGCAGCACAGGGCCTGGTGTGGTGTAGTCGTCTCGGCCGGAAGCAGAGCACTGGTGTGGTGAAGATGGCCACAGCCAGAGCCACAGGCCCTGTTGTGGTGTAGGTTGCCTCAGCGAGAAGCACAGGACCTGGTGTGGAGTAGTGGGCTCAGCCAGCAGCTCAGGTCCTGGTGTGGTGTAGTTGGCCTCAGCCATAATCACAGGCCCTGGTGTGGAGTAGTTGGCCTCAACCAGCAGCACAGGCCTGGTGTGGTGTAGTTGGCCTCAACCAGCAGCACAGGCCCTGGTGTGGTGTAGTCGCCTCGGCCATAATCACAGGCCCTGGTGTGGTGTAGTTGGCCTCAGCCAGCAGCACAGGGCCTGGTGTGGTGTAGTCGTCTCGGCCAGAAGCAACGGCACTGGTGTGGTGAAGATGGCCACAGCCAGAGCCACTGGCCCTGGTGTGGTGTAGTTGGCCTCAACCAGCAGCACAGGCCCTGGTGTGGTGTAGTTGGCCTCAGCCATATCACAGGCCCTGGTGTGGTGTAATTGGCCTCAGCCATAATCACAGGCCCTGGTGTGGTGAAGATGGCCTCGGCCAGAAGCAAAGGCACTCCTGTGGTGTAGATGGCCTAGGACAGAGCCACAGGCCATTGTCTGCAATGAAGGGTCTACAATGTCGATGTTGGGTTTTTACTCTTTGTATACGGCGAAGATGGCCTTCCAAAAGACCCTGGTGCGGTGTAGTTGGCCTCAAACAGCAGCACAGGCCCTGTTGTGGTTTAGGTTGCCTCAGCAAGAAGCACAGGACCTGGTGTGGAGTAGTGGGCTCAGCCAGAAGCAATGGCCTTGGTGTGGTGAAGGTGGCTTCAGCCAGCAGCACAGGCCATGGTGTGGTGTAGGTGGTCTCAGCAAGAAGCACAGGCCCTGGTGTGGTGTAGTCGCCTCGGCCAGAAGCATAGCACTATTGTGTTGTACATGGCCACAGCCAGTGCCACAGGCCTTGGTGTGGTGTAGTTGGGCTCAACAAGCAGCACAGGCCCTGGTGTGGGGTAGTTGGCCTCGGCCTGAAGCACAGGCCTGGTGTGGTGTAGTTGGCCTCAACCAGCAGCACAGGCCATGGTGTGGAGTAGTTGGCCTCAGCCAGCAGCACAGGGCCTGGTGTGGTGTAGTCGTCTCGGCCAGAAGCAGAGCACTGGTGTGGTGAAGATGGCCACAGCCAGAGCCACAGGCCCTGGTGTGGTGTAGTTGGCCTCAGCCATAATCACAGGCCCTGGTGTGGTGAAGATGGCCTCGGCCAGAAGCAAAGGCACTGGTGTGGTGAAGATGGCCTCAACAAGCCGCACAGGCCCTGGTGTGGTGTAGTTGGCCTCAACCAGCAGCACAGGCCCTGGTGTGGGGTAGTTGGCCTCAACCAGCAGCTCAGGTCCTGGTGTGGTGTAGTTGGCCTCAGCAATAATCACAGGCCCTGGTGTGGTGTAGTTGGCCTCAACCAGCAGCACAGGCCTGGTGTGGTGTAGTTGGCCTCAACCAGCAGCACAGGCCCTGGTGTGGTGTAGTCGCCTCGGCCATAATCACAGGCCCTGGTGTGGTGTAGTTGGCCTCAGCCAGCAGCACAGGGCCTGGTGTGGTGTAGTCGTCTCGGCCAGAAGCAACGGCACTGGTGTGGTGAAGATGGCCACAGCCAGAGCCACTGGCCCTGGTGTGGTGTAGTTGGCCTCAACCAGCAGCACAGGCCCTGGTGTGGTGTAGTTGGCCTCAGCCATAATCACAGGCCCTGGTGTGGTGAAGATGGCCTCGGCCAGAAGCAAAGGCACTCCTGTGGTGTAGATGGCCTAGGACAGAGCCACAGGCCATTGTCTGCAATGAAGGGTCTACAATGTCGATGATGGGTTTTTACTCTTTGTATACGGCGAAGATGGCCTTCCAAAAGACCCTTGTGCGGTGTAGTTGGCCTCAAACAGCAGCACAGGCCCTGTTGTGGTTTAGGTTGCCTCAGCAAGAAGCACAGGACCTGGTGTGGAGTAGTGGGCTAAGCCAGAAGCACTGGCCTTGGTGTGGTGAAGGTGGCTTCAGCCAGCAGCACAGGCCATGGTGTGGTGTAGGTGGTCTCAGCAAGAAGCACAGCCCCTGGTGTGGTGTAGTCGCCTCGGCCAGAAGCATAGCACTATTGTGTTGTACATGGCCACAGCCAGTGCCACAGGCCCTGGTGTGGTGTAGTTGGGCTCAACAAGCAGCACAGGCCCTGGTGTGGGGTAGTTGGCCTCGGCCTGAAGCACAGGCGTGGTGTGGTGCAGTTGGCCTCAACATGCAGCACAGGCCCTGGTGTGGTGAAGTTGGGCGCAACAAGCAGCACAGGCCCTGGTGTGGTGAAGATCGCCTCGGCCAGAAGCAACGGCACTGGTGTGGTGAAGATGGCCTCAACAAGCAGCACAGGCCCTGGTGTGGTGCAGTTGGCCTCACCCAGCATCACAGGCCCTGGTGTGGTGAAGTTGGCCTCAGCCATAATCACAGGCCCTGGTGTGGTGAAGATGGCCTTGGCCAGGAGCAAAGGCACTCCTGTGGTGTAGATGGCCTAGGACAGAGCCACAGGCCATTGTCTGCAATGAAGGGTCTACAATGTCGATGTTGGGTTTTTACTCTTTGTATACGGCGACGATGGCCTTCCAAAAGACCCTGGTGCGGTGTAGTTGGCCTCAAACAGCAGCACAGGCCCTGTTGTGGTTTAGGTTGCCTCAGCAAGAAGCACAGGACCGGGTGTGGAGTAGTGGGCTCAGCCAGAAGCACTGGCCTTGGTGTGGTGAAGGTGGCTTCAGCCAGCAACACAGGCGTGGTGTGGTGTAGTTGGCCTCAACCAGCAACACAGGCGTGGTGTGGTGTAGTTGGCCTCAACCAGCAGCACAGGCCCTGGTGTGGTGTAGTCGCCTCGGCCATAATCGCAGCCCCTGGTGTGGTGAAGATGGCCTCGGCCAGAAGCAAAGGCACTGCTGTGGTGAAGATGGCCTCAACCAGCCGCACAGGCCCTGGTGTGGTGTAGTTGGCCTCAACCAGCAGCACAGGCCCTGGTGTGGTGTAGTTGGCCTCAACCAGCAGCACAGGCCTGGTGTGGTGTAGTTGGGCTCAACAAGCAGCACAGGCCCTGGTGTGGGGTAGTTGGCCTCAGCAATAATCACAGGCCTGGTGTGGTGTAGTTGGCCTCAACCAGCAGCACAGGCCCTGGTGTGGTGTAGTTGGCCTCAGCCATAATCACAGGCCATGGTGTGGTGTAGTTGGCCTTAGCCAGCAGCACAGGGCCTGGTGTGGTGTAGTCGTCTCGGCCGGAAGCAGAGCACTGGTGTGGTGAAGATGGCCACAGCCAGAGCCACAGGCCCTGTTGTGGTGTAGGTTGCCTCAGCGAGAAGCACAGGACCTGGTGTGGAGTAGTGGGCTCAGCCAGCAGCTCAGGTCCTGGTGTGGTGTAGTTGGCCTCAGCCATAATCACAGGCCCTGGTGTGGAGTAGTTGGCCTCAACCAGCAGCACAGGCCTGGTGTGGTGTAGTTGGCCTCAACCAGCAGCACAGGCCCTGGTGTGGTGTAGTCGCCTCGGCCATAATCACAGGCCCTGGTGTGGTGTAGTTGGCCTCAGCCAGCAGCACAGGGCCTGGTGTGGTGTAGTCGTCTCGGCCAGAAGCAACGGCACTGGTGTGGTGAAGATGGCCACAGCCAGAGCCACTGGCCCTGGTGTGGTGTAGTTGGCCTCAACCAGCAGCACAGGCCCTGGTGTGGTGTAGTTGGCCTCAGCCATAATCACAGGCCCTGGTGTGGTGTAGTTGGCCTCAGCCATAATCACAGGCCCTGGTGTGGTGAAGATGGCCTCGGCCAGAAGCAAAGGCACTCCTGTGGTGTAGATGGCCTAGGACAGAGCCACAGGCCATTGTCTGCAATGAAGGGTCTACAATGTCGATGTTGGGTTTTTACTCTTTGTATACGGCGAAGATGGCCTTCCAAAAGACCCTGGTGCGGTGTAGTTGGCCTCAAACAGCAGCACAGGCCCTGTTGTGGTTTAGGTTGCCTCAGCAAGAAGCACAGGACCTGGTGTGGAGTAGTGGGCTCAGCCAGAAGCAATGGCCTTGGTGTGGTGAAGGTGGCTTCAGCCAGCAGCACAGGCCATGGTGTGGTGTAGGTGGTCTCAGCAAGAAGCACAGGCCCTGGTGTGGTGTAGTCGCCTCGGCCAGAAGCATAGCACTATTGTGTTGCACATGGCCACAGCCAGTGCCACAGGCCTTGGTGTGGTGTAGTTGGGCTCAACAAGCAGCACAGGCCCTGGTGTGGGGTAGTTGGCCTCGGCCTGAAGCACAGGCCTGGTGTGGTGTAGTTGGCCTCAACCAGCAGCACAGGCCATGGTGTGGAGTAGTTGGCCTCAGCCAGCAGCACAGGGCCTGGTGTGGTGTAGTCGTCTCGGCCAGAAGCAGAGCACTGGTGTGGTGAAGATGGCCACAGCCAGAGCCACAGGCCCTGGTGTGGTGTAGTTGGCCTCAGCCATTATCACAGGCCCTGGTGTGGTGAAGATGGCCTCGGCCAGAAGCAAAGGCACTGGTGTGGTGAAGATGGCCTCAACCAGCCGCACAGGCCCTGGTGTGGTGTAGTTGGCCTCAACCAGCAGCACAGGCCCTGGTGTGGGGTAGTTGGCCTCAACCAGCAGCTCAGGTCCTGGTGTGGTGTAGTTGGCCTCAGCAATAATCACAGGCCCTGGTGTGGTGTAGTTGGCCTCAACCAGCAGCACAGGCCTGGTGTGGTGTAGTTGGCCTCAACCAGCAGCACAGGCCCTGGTGTGGTGTAGTCGCCTCGGCCATAATCACAGGCCCTGGTGTGGTGTAGTTGGCCTCAGCCAGCAGCACAGGGCCTGGTGTGGTGTAGTCGTCTCGGCCAGAAGCAACGGCACTGGTGTGGTGAAGATGGCCACAGCCAGAGCCACTGGCCCTGGTGTGGTGTAGTTGGCCTCAACCAGCAGCACAGGCCCTGGTGTGGTGTAGTTGGCCTCAGCCATAATCACAGGCCCTGGTGTGGTGAAGATGGCCTCGGCCAGAAGCAAAGGCACTCCTGTGGTGTAGATGGCCTAGGACAGAGCCACAGGCCATTGTCTGCAATGAAGGGTCTACAATGTCGATGATGGGTTTTTACTCTTTGTATACGGCGAAGATGGCCTTCCAAAAGACCCTTGTGCGGTGTAGTTGGCCTCAAACAGCAGCACAGGCCCTGTTGTGGTTTAGGTTGCCTCAGCAAGAAGCACAGGACCTGGTGTGGAGTAGTGGGCTAAGCCAGAAGCACTGGCCTTGGTGTGGTGAAGGTGGCTTCAGCCAGCAGCACAGGCCATGGTGTGGTGTAGGTGGTCTCAGCAAGAAGCACAGCCCCTGGTGTGGTGTAGTCGCCTCGGCCAGAAGCATAGCACTATTGTGTTGTACATGGCCACAGCCAGTGCCACAGGCCCTGGTGTGGTGTAGTTGGGCTCAACAAGCAGCACAGGCCCTGGTGTGGGGTAGTTGGCCTCGGCCTGAAGCACAGGCGTGGTGTGGTGCAGTTGGCCTCAACATGCAGCACAGGCCCTGGTGTGGTGAAGTTGGGCGCAACAAGCAGCACAGGCCCTGGTGTGGTGAAGATCGCCTCGGCCAGAAGCAACGGCACTGGTGTGGTGAAGATGGCCTCAACAAGCAGCACAGGCCCTGGTGTGGTGTAGTTGGCCTCACCCAGCAGCACAGGCCCTGGTGTGGTGAAGTTGGCCTCAGCCATAATCACAGGCCCTGGTGTGGTGAAGATGGCCTTGGCCAGGAGCAAAGGCACTCCTGTGGTGTAGATGGCCTAGGACAGAGCCACAGGCCATTGTCTGCAATGAAGGGTCTACAATGTCGATGTTGGGTTTTTACTCTTTGTATACGGCGACGATGGCCTTTCAAAACACCCTGGTGCCTGTGCTTCTTGGCTGAGGCAACCTAAACCACAACTTGTGGTTTAGGTTGCCTCAGCAAGAAGCACAGGACCGGGTGTGGAGTAGTGGGCTCAGCCAGAAGCACTGGCCTTGGTGTGGTGAAGGTGGCTTCAGCCAGCAGCACAGGCCATGGTGTGGTGTAGGTGGTCTCAGCAAGAAGCACAGGCCCTGGTGTGGTGTAGTCGCCTCGGCCAGAAGCATAGCACTATTGTGTTGTACATGGCCACAGCCAGTGCCACAGGCCCTGGTGTGGTGTAGTTGGGCCTCAACAAGCAGCACAGGCCCTGGTGTGGTGTAGTTGCCTCGGCCAGAAGCACAGCCCTGGTGTGGTGGAGTTGGCCTCAACCAGCAGCACAGGCCCTGGTGTGGTGTAGTTGGCCTCAGCCAGCAGCACAGGGCCTGGTGTGGTGTAGTCGTCTCGGCCAGAAGTAGAGCACTGGTGTGTGAAGATGGCCACAGCCAGAGCCACAGGCCCTGTGTGGTGTCGTTGGCCTCAACCAGCAGCACAGGCCCTGGTGTGGTGTAGTTGGCCTCAGCCATAATCACAGGCCCTGGTGTGGTGAAGATGGCCTCGGCCAGAAGCAAAGGCACTCCTGTGGTGTAGATGGCCTAGGACAGAGCCACAGGCCATTGTCTGCAATGAAGGGTCTACAATGTCGATGTTGGGTTTTTACTCTTTGTATAAGGCGAAGATGGCCTTCCAAAAGACCCTGGTGCGGTGTAGTTGGCCTCAAACAGCAGCACAGGCCCTGTTGTGGTTTAGGTTGCCTCAGCAAGAAGCACAGGCCTGGTGTGGTGTAGTTGGCCTCAGCCAGCAGCACAGGGCCTGGTGTGGTGTAGTCGTCTCGGCCAGAAGCAGAGCACTGGTGTGGTGAAGATGGCCACAGCCAGAGCCACAGGCCCTGGTGTGGTGTAGTTGGCCTCAACCAGCAGCACAGGCCCTGGTGTGGTGAAGTTGGCCTCAGCCATAATCACAGGCCCTGGTGTGGTGAAGATGGAGTCGGCCAGAAGCAAAGGCCCTGGTGTGGTGTAGTTCGCCTCAGCAATAATCACAGGCCCTGGTGTGGTGTAGTTTGGCCTCAACCAGCAGCACAGGCCCTGGTGTGGTGTAGTCGCCTCGGCCATATTCACAGGCCATGGTGTGGTGTAGTTGGCCTCAGCCAGCAGCACAGGGCCTGGTGTGGTGTAGTCGTCTCGAACAGAAGCAGAGCACTGGTGTGGTGAAGATGGCCACAGCCAGAGCCACAGGCCCTGGTGTGGTGTAGTTGGCCTCAACCCAGCAGCACAGGCCCTGGTGTGGTGTAGTTGGCAACAGCCATAATCACAGGCCCTGGTGTGGTGAAGATGGCCTCGGCCAGAAGCAAGGCACTCCTGTGGTGTAGTTGGCCTAGGACAGAGCCACAGGCCATTGTCTGCAATGAAGGGTCTACAATGTCGATGTTGGATTTTTACTCTTTGTATGCGGCGAAGATGGCCTTCCAAAAGACCCTGGTGTGGTGTAGTTGGCCTCAAACAGCAGCACAGGCCCTGTTGTGGAGTAGTGGGCTCAGCAAGAAGCACTGGCCTTGGTGTGGTGAAGGTGGCTTCAGCCAGCAGCACAGGCCATGGTGTGGTGTAGATGGTCTCAGCAAGAAGCACAGGCCCTGGTGTGGTGTAGTCGCCTCGGCCAGAAGCATAGCACTATTGTGTTGTACATGGCCACAGCCAGTGCCACAGGCCCTGGTGTGGTGTAGTTGCCTCGGCCAGAAGCACAGGCCTGGTGTGGTGTAGTTGGCCTCAACCAGCAGCACAGGCCCTGGTGTGGTGTACTTGGCCTCAGCCAGCAGCACAGGGCCTGGTGTGGTGTAGTCGTCTCGGCCAGAAGCAGAGCACTGGTGTGGTGAAGATGGCCACAGCCAGAGCCACAGGCCCTGGTGTGGTGTAGTTGGCCTCAACCAGCAGCACAGGCCTGGTGTGGTGTAGTTGGCCTCAGCCATAATCACAGGCCCTGGTGTGGTGAAGACGGCCTCGGCCAGAAGCAAAGGCACTCCTGTGGTGTAGATGGCCTAGGACAGAGCCACAGGCCATTGTCTGCAATGAAGGGTCTACAATGTCGATGTTGGGTTTTTACTCTTTGTATACGGCGAAGATGGCCTTCCAAAAGACCCTGGTGCGGTGTAGTTGGCCTCAAACAGCAGCACAGGCCCTGTTGTGGTTTAGGTTGCCTCAGCAAGAAGCACAGGACCTGGTGTGGAGTAGTGGGCTCAGCCAGAAGCACAAGCCATGGTGTGGTGTACGTGGTCTCAACAAGAAGCACAGGCCATGGTGTGGTGTAGTCGCCTCGGCCAGAAGCAGAGCACTGGTGTGGTGCAGATGGCCTCAGCAGTGCCACAGGCCCTAGTCTGGTGTAGTTGGCCTCAACCAGCAGCACAGGCCCTGTTGTGGTGTATTTGGCCTCAGCCATAATCACAGGCCCTGGTGTGGTGAAGATGGCCACAGCCAGAGCCACAGGCCCTGGTGTGGTGTAGTTGGCCTCAACAAGCAGCACAGACCCTGGTGTGGTGAAGATGGCCTCGGCCAGAAGCAACGGCACTGGTGTGGTGAAGATGGCCACAGCCAGAGCCACAGGCCCTGGTGTGGTGTAGTGGGCTCAGCCAGAAGCACTGGCCTTGGTGTGGTGAAGGTGGCTTCAGCCAGCAGCACAGGCCATGGTGTGGTGTAGGTGGTCTCAGCAAGAAGCAGAGGCCCTGGTGTGGTGTAGTCGCCTCGGCCAGAAGCATAGCACTATTGTGTTGTACATGGCCACAGCCAGTGCCACAGGCCCTGGTGTGGTGTAGTTGGGCTCAACAAGCAGCACAGGCCCTGGTGTGGTGTAGTTGGCTCGGCCAGAAGAAGAGCACTGTTGTGGTGCAGATGGCCTCAGCCAGTGCCACAGGCCCTAGTCTGGTGTAGTTGGCCTCAGCCATCAGCACAGGCCCTGTTGTGGTGTATTTGGCCTCAGCCATAATCACAGGCCCTGGTGTGGTGAAGATGGCCACAGCCAGAGCCACAGGCCCTGGTGTGGTGTAGTTGGCCTCAACATGCAGCACAGGCCCTGGTGTGGTGAAGTTGGGCTCAACAAGCAGCACAGGCCCTGGTGTGGTGAAGATGGCCTCGGCCAGAAGCAACGGCACTGGTGTGGTGAAGATGGCCTCAACAAGCAGCACAGGCCCTGGTGTGGTGTAGTTGGCCTCAGCCAGCAGCACAGGCCCTGTTGTGGTGTATTTGGCCTCAGCCATAATCACAGGCCCTGGTGTGGTGAAGATGGCCACAGCCAGAGCCACAGGCCCTGGTGTGGTGTAGTTGGCCTCAACATGCAGCACAGGCCCTGGTGTGGTGAAGTTGGGCTCAACAAGCAGCACAGGCCCTGGTGTGGTGAAGATGGCCTCGGCCAGAAGCAACGGCACTGGTGTGGTGAAGATGGCCTCAACAAGCAGCACAGGCCCTGGTGTGGGGTAGTTGGCCTCGGCCATAATCACAGGCCCTGGTGTGGTGAAGATGGCCTCGGCCAGAAGCAAAGGCACTCCTGTGGTGTAGATGGCCTAGGACAGAGCCACAGGCCATTGTCTGCAATGAAGTGTCTACAATGTCGATGTTGGGTTTTTACTCTTTGTATAAGGCGAAGATGGCCTTCCAAAAGACCCTGGTGCGGTGTAGTTGGCCTCAAACAGCAGCACAGGCCCTGTTGTGGTTTAGGTTGCCTCAGCAAGAAGCACAGGCCCTGGTGTGGTGTAGTTGGCCTCAGCCATAATCACAGGCCCTGGTGTGGTGTAGTTGGCCTCAGCCAGCAGCACAGGGCCTGGTGTGGTGTAGTCGTCTCGGCCAGAAGCAGAGCACTGGTGTGGTGAAGATGGCCACAGCCAGAGCCACAGGCCCTGGTGTGGTGTAGTTGGCCTCAACCAGCAGCACAGGCCCTGGTGTGGTGAAGTTGGCCTCAGCCATAATCACAGGCCCTGGTGTGGTGAAGATGGAGTCGGCCAGAAGCAAAGGCCCTGGTGTGGTGTAGTTCGCCTCAGCAATAATCACAGGCCCTGGTGTGGTGTAGTTGGCCTCAACCAGCAGCACAGGCCCTGGTGTGGTGTAGTCGCCTCGGCCATATTCACAGGCCATGGTGTGGTGTAGTTGGCCTCAGCCAGCAGCACAGGGCCTGGTGTGGTGTAGTCGTCTCGAACAGAAGCAGAGCACTGGTGTGGTGAAGATGGCCACAGCCAGAGCCACAGGCCCTGGTGTGGTGTAGTTGGCCTCAACCAGCAGCACAGGCCCTGGTGTGGTGTAGTTGGCCTCAGCCATAATCACAGGCCCCTGGTGTGGTGAAGATGGCCTCGGCCAGAAGCAAAGGCACTCCTGTGGTGTAGTTGGCCTAGGACAGAGCCACAGGCCATTGTCTGCAATGAAGGGTCTACAATGTCGATGTTGGATTTTTACTCTTTGTATGCGGCGAAGATGGCCTTCCAAAAGACCCTGGTGTGGTGTAGTTGGCCTCAAACAGCAGCACAGGCCCTGTTGTGGTTTAGGTTGCCTCAGCAAGAAGCACAGGACCGGGTGTGGAGTAGTGGGCTCAGCCAGAAGCACTGGCCTTGGTGTGGTGAAGGTGGCTTCAGCCAGCAGCACAGGCCATGGTGTGGTGTAGGTGGTCTCAGCAAGAAGCACAGGCCCTGGTGTGGTGTAGTCGCCTCGGCCAGAAGCATAGCACTATTGTGTTGTACATGGCCACAGCCAGTGCCACAGGCCCTGGTGTGGTGTAGTTGCCTCGGCCAGAAGCACAGGCCTGGTGTGGTGTAGTTGGCCTCAACCAGCAGCACAGGCCCTGGTGTGGTGTACTTGGCCTCAGCCAGCAGCACAGGGCCTGGTGTGGTGTAGTCGTCTCGGCCAGAAGCAGAGCACTGGTGTGGTGAAGATGGCCACAGCCAGAGCCACAGGCCCTGGTGTGGTGTAGTTGGCCTCAACCAGCAGCACAGGCCCTGGTGTGGTGTAGTTGGCCTCAGCCATAATCACAGGCCCTGGTGTGGTGAAGACGGCCTCGGCCAGAAGCAAAGGCACTCCTGTGGTGTAGATGGCCTAGGACAGAGCCACAGGCCATTGTCTGCAATGAAGGGTCTACAATGTCGATGTTGGGTTTTTACTCTTTGTATACGGCGAAGATGGCCTTCCAAAAGACCCTGGTGCGGTGTAGTTGGCCTCAAACAGCAGCACAGGACCTGTTGTGGTTTAGGTTGCCTCAGCAAGAAGCACAGGACCTGGTGTGGAGTAGTGGGCTCAGCCAGAAGCACAAGCCATGGTGTGGTGTACGTGGTCTCAACAAGAAGCACAGGCCATGGTGTGGTGTAGTCGCCTCGGCCAGAAGCAGAGCACTGGTGTGGTGCAGATGGCCTCAGCCAGTGCCACAGGCCCTAGTCTGGTGTAGTTGGCCTCAACCAGCAGCACAGGCCCTGTTGTGGTGTATTTGGCCTCAGCCATAATCACAGGCCCTGGTGTGGTGAAGATGGCCACAGCCAGAGCCACAGGCCCTGGTGTGGTGTAGTTGGCCTCAACAAGCAGCACAGACCCTGGTGTGGTGAAGATGGCCTCGGCCAGAAGCAACGGCACTGGTGTGGTGAAGATGGCCACAGCCAGAGCCACAGGCCCTGGTGTGGTGTAGTGGGCTCAGCCAGAAGCACTGGCCTTGGTGTGGTGAAGGTGGCTTCAGCCAGCAGCACAGGCCATGGTGTGGTGTAGGTGGTCTCAGCAAGAAGCACAGGCCCTGGTGTGGTGTAGTCGCCTCGGCCAGAAGCATAGCACTATTGTGTTGTACATGGCCACAGCCAGTGCCACAGGCCCTGGTGTGGTGTAGTTGGGCTCAACAAGCAGCACAGGCCCTGGTGTGGTGTAGTTGGCTCGGCCAGAAGAAGAGCACTGTTGTGGTGCAGATGGCCTCAGCCAGTGCCACAGGCCCTAGTCTGGTGTAGTTGGCCTCAGCCATCAGCACAGGCCCTGTTGTGGTGTATTTGGCCTCAGCCATAATCACAGGCCCTGGTGTGGTGAAGATGGCCACAGCCAGAGCCACAGGCCCTGGTGTGGTGTAGTTGGCCTCAACATGCAGCACAGGCCCTGGTGTGGTGAAGTTGGGCTCAACAAGCAGCAGAGGCCCTGGTGTGGTGAAGATGGCCTCGGCCAGAAGCAACGGCATAGGTGTGGTGAAGATGGCCTCAACAAGCAGCACAGGCCCTGGTGTGGTGTAGTTGGCCTCAGCCAGCAGCACAGGCCCTGTTGTGGTGTATTTGGCCTCAGCCATAATCACAGGCCCTGGTGTGGTGAAGATGGCCACAGCCAGAGCCACAGGCCCTGGTGTGGTGTAGTTGGCCTCAACATGCAGCACAGGCCCTGGTGTGGTGAAGTTGGGCTCAACAAGCAGCACAGGCCCTGGTGTGGTGAAGATGGCCTCGGCCAGAAGCAACGGCACTGGTGTGGTGAAGATGGCCTCAACAAGCAGCACAGGCCCTGGTGTGGTGTAGTTGGCCTCAACCAGCAGCACAGGCCCTGGTGTGGTGAAGTTGGCCTTAGCCATAATCACAGGCCCTGGTGTGGTGTAGTCGCCTCGGCCAGAAGCATAGCACTATTGTGTTGTACATGGCCACAGCCAGTGCCACAGGCCCTGGTGTGGTGTAGTTGGGCTCAACAAGCAGCACAGGCCCTGGTGTGGTGTAGTTGCCTCGGCCAGAAGCAGAGCACTGTTGTGGTGCAGATGGCCTCAGCCAGTGCCACAGGCCCTAGTCTGGTGTAGTTGGCCTCAACCAGCAGCACAGGCCCTGTTGTGGTGTATTTGGCCTCAGCCATAATCACAGGCCCTGGTGTGGTGAAGATGGCCACAGCCAGAGCCACAGGCCCTGGTGTGGTGTAGTTGGCCTCAACAAGCAGCACAGACCCTGGTGTGGTGAAGATGGCCTCGGCCAGAAGCGACGGCACTGGTGTGGTGAAGATGGCCACAGCCAGATCCACAGGCCATGGTGTGGTGTAGTTGGCCTCAACCAGCAGCACAGGCCCTGTTGTGGTGTATTTGGCCTCAGCCATAATCACAGGCCCTGGTGTGGTGAAGATTGCCACAGCCAGAGCCACAGGCCCTGGTGTGGTGTAGTTGGCCTCAACAAGCAGCACAGACCCTGTTGTGGTGTATTTGGCCTCAGCCATAATCACAGGCCCTGGTGTGGTGAAGATGGCCACAGCCAGAGCCACAGGCCCTGGTGTGGTGTAGTTGGCCTCAACAAGCAGCACAGACCCTGGTGTGGTGAAGATGGCCTCGGCCAGAAGCAACGGCACTGGTGTGGTGAAGATGGCCACAGCCAGAGCCACAGGCCCTGGTGTGGTGTAGTTGGCCTCAACCAGCAGCACAGGCCCTGGTGTGGTGAAGTTGGCATCAGCCATAATCACAGGCCCTGGTGTGGTGAAGATGGCCTCGGCCAGAAGCAAAGGCACTCCTGTGGTGTAGATGGCCTAGGACAGAGCCACAGGCCATTGTCTGCAATGAAGGGTCTACAATGTCGATGTTGGGTTTTTTACTCTTTGTATACGGCGAAGATGGCCTTCCAAAAGACCCTGGTGCGGTGTAGTTGGCCTCAAACAGCAGCACAGGCCCTGTTGTGGTTTAGGTTGCCTCAGCAAGAAGCACAGGACCTGGTGTGGAGTAGTGGGCTCAGCCAGAAGCACTGGCCTTGGTGTGGTGAAGGTGGCTTCAGCCAGCAGCACAGGCCATGGTGTGGTGTAGGTGGTCTCAGCAAGAAGCAGAGGCCCTGGTGTGGTGTAGTCGCCTCGGCCAGAAGCATAGCACTATTGTGTTGTACATCGCCACAGCCAGTGCCACAGGCCCTGGTGTGGTGTAGTTGGGCTCAACAAGCAGCACAGGCCCTGGTGTGGTGTAGTTGCCTCGGCCAGAAGAAGAGCACTGTTGTGGTGCAGATGGCCTCAGCCAGTGCCACAGGCCCTAGTCTGGTGTATTTGGCCTCAACCAGCAGTACACGCCCTGTTGTGGTGTATTTGGCCTCAGCCATAATCACAGGCCCTGGTGTGGTGAAGATGGCCACAGCCAGAGCCACAGGCCCTGGTGTGGTGTAGTTGGCCTCAACAAGCAGCACAGACCCTGGTGTGGTGAAGATGGCCTCGGCCAGAAGCAACGGCACTGGTGTGGTGAAGATGGCCACAGCCAGAGCCACAGGCCCTGGTGTGGTGTAGTTGGCCTCAACCAGCAGCACAGGCCCTGGTGTGGTGTATTTGGCATCAGCCATAATCACAGGCCCTGGTGTGGTGAAGATGGCCTCGGCCAGAAGCAAAGGCACTCCTGTGGTGTAGATGGCCTAGGACAGAGCCACAGGCCATTGTCTGCAATGAAGGGTCTACAATGTCGATGTTGGGTTTTTACTCTTTGTATACGGCGAAGATGGCCTTCCAAAAGACCCTGGTGCGGTGTAGTTGGCCTCAAACAGCAGCACAGGCCCTGTTGTGTTTTAGGTTGCATCAGCAAGAAGCACAGGACCTGGTGTGGAGTAGTGGGCTCAGCCAGAAGCACTGGCCTTGGTGTGGTGAAGGTGGCTTCAGCCAGCAGCACAGGCCCTGGTGTGGTGAAGTTGGCCTTAGCCATAATCACAGGCCCTGGTGTGGTGTAGTCGCCTCGGCCAGAAGCATAGCACTATTGTGTTGTACATGGCCACAGCCAGTGCCACAGGCCCTGGTGTGGTGTAGTTTGGCTCAACAGGCAGCACAGGCCCTGGTGTGGTGTAGTTGCCTCGGCCAGAAGAAGAGCACTGTTGTGGTGCAGATGGCCTCAGCCAGTGCCACAGGCCCTAGTCTGGTGTAGTTGGCCTCAACCAGCAGCACAGGCCCTGTTGTGGTGTATTTGGCCTCAGCCATAATCACAGGCCCTGGTGTGGTGAAGATGGCCACAGCCAGAGCCACAGGCCCTGGTGTGGTGTAGTTGGCCTCAACAAGCAGCACAGACCCTGGTGTGGTGAAGATGGCCTCGGCCAGAAGCAACGGCACTGGTGTGGTGAAGATGGCCACAGCCAGAGCCACAGGCCCTGGTGTGGTGTAGTTGGCCTCAACCAGCAGCACAGGCCCTGGTGTGGTGTAGTTGGCATCAGCCATAATCACAGGCCCTGGTGTGGTGAAGATGGCCTCGGCCAGAAGCAAAGGCACTCCTGTGGTGTAGATGGCCTAGGACAGAGCCACAGGCCATTGTCTGCAATGAAGGGTCTACAATGTCGATGTTGGGTTTTTACTCTTTGTATACGGCGAAGATGGCCTTCCAAAAGACCCTGGTGCGGTGTAGTTGGCCTCAAACAGCAGCACAGGCCCTGTTGTGGTTTAGGTTGCCTCAGCAAGAAGCACAGGACCTGGTGTGGAGTAGTGGGCTCAGCCAGAAGCACTGGCCTTAGTGTGGTGAAGGTGGCTTAGGCCAGCAGCACAGGCCATGGTGTGGTGTAGGTGGTCTCAGCAAGAAGCAGAGGCCCTGGTGTGGTGTAGTCGCCTCGGCCAGAAGCATAGCACTATTGTGTTGTACATGGCCACAGCCAGTGCCACAGGCCCTGGTGTGGTGTAGTTGGGCTCAACAAGCAGCACAGGCCCTGGTGTGGTGTAGTTGCCTCGGCCAGATGAAGAGCACTGTTGTGGTGCAGATGGCCTCAGCCAGTGCCACAGGCCCTAGTCTGGTGTAGTTGGCCTCAGCCAGCAGCACAGGCCCTGTTGTGGTGTATTTGGCCTCAGCCATAATCACAGGCCCTGGTGTGGTGAAGATGGCCACAGCCAGAGCCACAGGCCCTGGTGTGGTGTAGTTGGCTTCAACATGCAGCACAGGCCCTGGTGTGGTGAAGTTGGGCTCAACAAGCAGCACAGGCCCTGTTGTGGTGAAGATGGCCTCGGCCAGAAGCAACGGCCCTGGTGTGGTGAAGATGGCCTCAACAAGCAGCACAGGCCCTGGTGTGGTGTAGTTGGCCTCAGCCAGCAGCACAGGCCCTGTTGTGGTGTATTTGGCCTCAGCCATAATCACAGGCCCTGGTGTGGTGAAGATGGCCACAGCCAGAGCCACAGGCCCTGGTGTGGTGTAGTTGGCCTCAACATGCAGCACAGGCCCTGGTGTGGTGAAGTTGGGCTCAACAAGCAGCACAGGCCCTGGTGTGGTGAAGATGGACTCGGCCAGAAGCAACGGCACTGGTGTGGTGAAGATGGCCTCAACAAGCAGCACAGGCCCTGGTGTGGTGTAGTTGGCCTCAACCAGCAGCACAGGCCCTGGTGTGGTGAAGTTGGCCTTAGCCATAATCACAGGCCCTGGTGTGGTGTAGTCGCCTCGGCCAGAAGCATAGCACTATTGTGTTGTACATGGCCACAGCCAGTGCCACAGGCCCTGGTGTGGTGTAGTTTGGCTCAACAAGCAGCACAGGCCCTGGTGTGGTGTAGTTGCCTCGGCCAGAAGAAGAGCACTGTTGTGGTGCAGATGGCCTCAGCCAGTGCCACAGGCCCTAGTCTGGTGTAGTTGGCCTCAACCAGCAGCACAGGCCCTGTTGTGGTGTATTTGGCCTCAGCCATAATCACAGGCCCTGGTGTGGTGAAGATGGCCACAGCCAGAGCCACAGGCCCTGGTGTGGTGTAGTTGGCCTCAACAAGCAGCACAGACCCTGGTGTGGTGAAGATGGCCTCGGCCAGAAGCAACGGCACTGGTGTGGTGAAGATGGCCACAGCCAGAGCCACAGGCCCTGGTGTGGTGTAGTTGGCCTCAACCAGCAGCACAGGCCCTGGTGTGGTGTAGTTGGCATCAGCCATAATCACAGGCCCTGGTGTGGTGAAGATGGTCTCGGCCAGAAGCAAAGGCACTCCTGTGGTGTAGATGGCCTAGGACAGAGCCACAGGCCATTGTCTGCAATGAAGGGTCTACAATGTCGATGTTGGGTTTTTACTCTTTGTATACGGCGAAGATGGCCTTCCAAAAGACCCTGGTGCGGTGTAGTTGGCCTCAAACAACAGCACAGGCCCTGTTGTGGTTTAGGTTGCCTCAGCAAGAAGCACAGGACCTGGTGTGGAGTAGTGGGCTCAGCCAGAAGCACTGGCCTTGGTGTGGTGAAGGTGGCTTCAGCCAGCAGCACAGGCCATGGTGTGGTGTAGGTGGTCTCAGCAAGAAGCAGAGGCCCTGGTGTGGTGTAGTCGCCTCGGCCAGAAGCATAGCACTATTGTGTTGTACATGGCCACAGCCAGTGCCACAGGCCCTGGTGTGGTGTAGTTGGGCTCAACAAGCAGCACAGGCCCTGGTGTGGTGTAGTTGCCTCGGCCAGAAGAAGAGCACTGTTGTGGTCCAGATGGCCTCAGCCAGTGCCACAGGCCCTAGTCTGGTGTAGTTGGCCTCAGCCAGCAGCACAGGCCCTGTTGTGGTGTATTTGGCCTCAGCCATAATCACAGGCCCTGGTGTGGTGAAGATGGCCACAGCCAGAGCCACAGGCCCTGGTGTGGTGTAGTTGGCCTCAACATGCAGCACAGGCCCTGGTGTGGTGAAGTTGGGCTCAACAAGCAGCACAGGCCCTGGTGTGGTGAAGATGGCCTCGGCCAGAAGCAACGGCATAGGTGTGGTGAAGATGGCCTCAACAAGCAGCACAGGCCCTGGTGTGGTGTAGTTGGCCTCAACCAGCAGCACAGGCCCTGGTGTGGTGAAGTTGGCCTCAGCCATAATCACAGGCCCTGGTGTGGTGAAGATGGCCTTGGCCAGGAGCAAAGGCACTCCTGTGGTGTAGATGGCCTAGTACAGAGCCACAGGCCATTGTCTGCAATGAATGGTCTACAATGTCGATGTTGGTTTTTTACTCTATGTATACGGCGAAGATGGCATTCCAAAAGGCCCTGGTGCGGTGTAGTTGGCCTCAACCAGCAGCACGTGCCCTGGTGTGGTGAAGTTGGGCTTAGCCATAATCACAGGCCCTTTTGTGATGAAGTTGGCCTCGGCCAGAAGCAAAGGCACTGGTGTGGTGACGATGGCCTCAACCAGCAGCACAGGCCTGGTGTGGTGTAGTTGGCCTCAACCAGCAGCACAGGACCTGGTGTGGTGTAGTTGGCCTCAACCAGCAGCTCAGGCCCTGGTGTGGTGTAGTTCGCCTCAGCAATAATCACAGGCCCTGGTGTGGTGTAGTTGGCCTCAACCAGCAGCACAGGCCCTGGTGTGGTGTAGTCGCCTCGGCCATATTCACAGGCCCTGGTGTGGTGTAGTTGCCCTCAGCCAGCAGCACAGGGCCTGGTGTGGTGTAGTCGTCTCGGCCAGAAGCAGAGCACTGGTGTGGTGAAGATGGCCACAGCCAGAGCCACAGGACCTGGTGTGGTGTAGTTGGCCTCAACCAGCAGCACAGGCCCTGGTGTGGTGTAGTTGGCATCAGCCATAATCACAGGCGCTGGTGTGGTGAAGATGGCCTCGGCCAGAAGCAAAGGCACTCCTGTGGTGTAGATGGCCTAGGACAGAGCCACAGGCCATTGTCTGCAATGAAGGGTCTACAATGTCGATGTTGGGTTTTTACTCTTTGTATACGGCGAAGATGGCCTTCCAAAAGACCCTGGTGCGGTGTAGTTGGCCTCAAACAGCAGCACAGGCCCTGTTGTGGTTTAGTTTGCCTCAGCAAGAAGCACAGGACCTGGTGTGGAGTAGTGGGCTCAGCCAGAAGCACTGGCCTTGGTGTGGTGAAGGTGGCTTCAGCCAGCAGCACAGGCCATGGTGTGGTGTAGGTGGTCTCAGCAAGAAGCACAGGCCATGGTGTGGTGTAGTCGCCTCGGCCAGAAGCATAGCACTATTGTGTTGTACATGGCCACAGCCAGTGCCACAGGCCCTGGTGTGGTGTAGTTGGGCTCAACAAGCAGCACAGGCCCTGGTGTGGTGTAGTTGCCTCGGCCAGAAGAAGAGCACTGTTGTGGTGCAGATGGCCTCAGCCAGTGCCACAGGCCCTAGTCTGCTGTAGTTGGGCGCAACCAGCAGCACAGGCCCTGTTGTGGTGTATTTGGCCTCAGCCATAATCACAGGCCCTGGTGTGGTGAAGATGGCCACAGCCAGAGCCACAGGCCCTGGTGTGGTGTAGTTGGCCTCAACAAGCAGCACAGACCCTGGTGTGGTGAAGATGGCCTCGGCCAGAAGCAACGGCACTGGTGTGGTGAAGATGGCCACAGCCAGAGCCACAGGCCCTGGTGTGGTGTAGTTGGCCTCAACCAGCAGCACAGGCCCTGGTGTGGTGAAGTTGGCCTCAGCCATAATCACAGGCCCTTTTGTGATGAAGATGGCCTCGGCCAGAAGCAAAGGCACTGGTGTGGTGAAGATGGCCTCAACCAGCAGCACAGGCCCTGGTGTGGTGTAGTTGGCCTCAACCAGCAGCTCAGGCCCTGGTGTGGTGTAGTTCGCCTCAGCAATAATCACAGGCCCTGGTGTGGTGTAGTTGGCCTCAACCAGCAGCACAGGCCCTGGTGTGGTGTAGTTGGCATCAGCCATAATCACAGGCCCTGGTGTGGTGAAGATGGCCTCGGCCAGAAGCAAAGGCACTCCTGTGGTGTAGATGGCCTAGGACAGAGCCACAGGCCATTGTCTGCAATGAAGGGTCTACAATGTCGATTTTGGGTTTTTACTTTTTGTATACGGCGAAGATGGCCTTCCAAAAGACCCTGGTGCGGTGTAGTTGGCCTCAAACAGCAGCACAGGCCCTGTTGTGGTTTAGGTTGCCTCAGCAAGAAGCACAGGACCTGGTGTGGAGTAGTGGGCTCAGCCAGAAGCACTGGCCTTGGTGTGGTGAAGGTGGCTTCAGCCAGCAGCACAGGCCATGGTGTGGTGTAGGTGGTCTCAGCAAGAAGCAGAGGCCCTGGTGTGGTGTAGTCGCCTCGGCCAGAAGCATAGCACTATTGTGTTGTACATGGCCACAGCCAGTGCCACAGGCCCTGGTGTGGTGTAGTTGGGCTCAACAAGCAGCACAGGCCCTGGTGTGGTGTCGTTGCCTCGGCCAGAAGAAGAGCACTGTTGTGGTGCAGATGGCCTCAGCCAGTGCCACAGGCCCTAGTCTGGTGTAGTGGGCCTCAACCAGCAGCACAGGCCCTGTTGTTGTGTATTTGGCCTCAGCCATAATCACAGGCCCTGGTGTGGTGAAGATGGCCACAGGCAGAGCCACAGGCCCTGGTGTGGTGTATTTGGCCTCAACATGCAGCACAGGCCCTGGTGTGGTGAAGATGGCCTCGGCCAGAAGCAACGGCACTGGTGCGGTGAAGATGGCCTCGGCCAGAAGCAACGGCACTGGTGTGGTGTAGTTGGCCTCAACCAGCAGCACAGGCCCTGGTGTGGTGAAGATGGCCTCGGCCAGAAGCAACGGCACTGGTGTGGTGAAGATGGCCTCAACAAGCAGCACAGGCCCTGGTGTGGTGTAGTTGGCCTCAACCAGCAGCACAGTCCCTGGTGTGGTGAAGTTGGCCTCAGCCATAATCACAGGCCCTGGTGTGGTGAAGATGGCCTTGGCCAGGAGCAAAGGCACTCCTGTGGTGTAGATGGCCTAGGAAGGAGCCACAGGCCACTGTCTGCAATGAATGGTCTACAATGTCGATGTTGGGTTTTTACTCTTTGTATACGGCGAAGATGGCATTCCAAAAGGCCCTGGTGTGGTGTAGTTGGCCTCAACGAGCAGCACAGGCCCTGGTGTGGTGTAGTTGGCCTCAACCAGCAGCTCAGGTCCTGGTGTGGTGTAGTTGGCCTCAGCAATAATCACAGGCCCTGGTGTGGTGTAGTTGGCCTCAACCAGCAGCACAGGCCTGGTGTGGTGTAGTTGGCCTCAACCAGCAGCACAGGGCCTGGTGTGGTGTAGTTGGCCTCGGCCATAATCACAGGCCCTGGTGTGGTGTAGTTGGCCTCAGCCAGGAGCACAGGGCCTGGTGTGGTGTAGTCGTCTCGGCCAGAAGCAGAGCACTGGTGTGGTGAAGATGGCCACAGCCAGAGCCACAGGCCCTGGTGTGGTGTAGTTGGCCTCAACCAGCAGCACAGGCCCTGGTGTGGTGTAGTTGGCCTCAGCCATAATCACAGGCCCTGGTGTGGTGAAGATGGCCTCGGCCAGAAGCAAAGGCACTCCTGTGGTGTAGATGGCCTAGGACAGAGCCACAGGCCATTGTCTGCAATGAAGGGTCTACAATGTCGATGTTGGGTTTTTACTCTTTCTATACGGCGAAGATGGCCTTCCAAAAGACCCTGGTGCGGTGTAGTTGGCCTCAAACAGCACCACAGGCCCTGTTGTGGTTTAGGTTGCCTCAGCAAGAAGCACAGGACCTGGTGTGGAGTAGTGGGCTCAGCCAGAAGCACTGGCCTTGGTGTGGTGAAGGTGGCTTCAGCCAGCGGCACAGGCCATGGTGTGGTGTAGGTGGTCTCAGCAAGAAGCACAGGCCCTGGTGTGGTGTAGTTGCCTCGACCAGAAGCATAGCACTATTGTGTTGTACATGGCCACAGCCAGTGCCACAGGCCCTGGTGTGGTGTAGTTGGGCTCAACAAGCAGCACAAGCCCTGGTGTGGGGTAGTTGGCCTCGGCCTGAAGCACAGGCCTGGTGTGGTGTAGTTGGCCTCAACCAGCAGCACAGGCCCTGGTGTGGTGTAGTTGGCCTCAGCCAGAAGCAGAGCACTGGTGTGGTGAAGATGGCCACAGCCAGAGCCACAGGCCCTGGTGTGGTGTAGTTGGCCTCAATCAGCAGCACAGGCCCTGGTGTGGTGAAGTTGGCCTCAGCTATAATCACAGGCCCTGGTGTGGTGAAGATGGCCTCGGCCAGAAGCAAAGGCACTGGTGTGGTGAAGATGGCCTCAACCAGCCGCACAGGCCCTGGTGTGGTGTAGTTGGCCTCAACCAGCAGCACAGGCCCTGGTGTGGTGTAGTTGGCCTCAACCAGCAGCTCAGGTTCTGGTGTGGTGTAGTTGGCCTCAGCAATAATCACAGGCCCTGGTGTGGTGTAGTTGGCCTCAACCAGCAGCACAGGCCTGGTGTGGTGTAGTTGGCCTCAACCAGCAGCACAGGCCCTTGTGTGGTGTAGTCGCCTCGGCAATAATCACAGGCCCTGGTGTGGTGTAGTTGGCCTCAGCCAGCAGCACAGGGCCTGGTGTGGTGTAGTCGTCTCGGCCAGAAGCAGAGCACTGGTGTGGTGAAGATGGCCACAGCCAGAGCCACAGGCCCTGGTGTGGTGTAGTTGGCCTCAAACAGCAGCACAGGCCCTGTTGTGGTTTAGGTTGCCTCAGCAAGAAGCACAGGACCTGGTGTGGAGTAGTGGGCTCAGTCAGAAGCACTGGCCTTGGTGTGGTGAAGGTGGCTTCAGCCAGCAGCACAGGCCATGGTGTGGTGTAGGTGGTCTCAGCAAGAAGCACAGGCCCTGGTGTGGTGAAGATGGCCTCGGCCAGAAGCAAAGGCACTCCTGTGGTGTAGATGGCCTAGGACAGAGCCACAGGCCATTGTCTGCAATGAAGGGTCTACAATGTCGATGTTGGGTTTTTACTCTTTGTATACGGCGAAGATGGCCTTCCAAAAGACCCTGGTGCGGTGTAGTTGGCCTCAAACAGCAGCACAGGCACTGTTGTGGTTTAGGTTGCCTCAGCAAGAAGCACAGGACCTGGTGTGGAGTAGTGGGCTCTGCCAGAAGCACTGGCCTTGGTGTGGTGAAGGTGGCTTCAGCCAGCAGCACAGGCCATGGTGTGGTGTAGGTGGTCTCAGCAAGAAGCACAGGCCCTGGTGTGGTGTCGTCGCCTCGGCCAGAAGCATAGCACTATTGTGTTGTACATGGCCACAGCCAGTGCCACAGGCCCTGGTGTGGTGTAGTTGGGCTCAACAAGCAGCACAGGCCCTGGTGTGGTGTCGTTGCCTCGGCCAGAAGAAGAGCACTGTTGTGGTGCAGATGGCCTCAGCCAGTGCCACAGGCCCTAGTCTGGTGTAGTAGGCCTCAACCTGCAGCACAGGCCCTGTTGTGGTGTATTTGGACTCAGCCATAATCACAGGCCCTGGTGTGGTGAAGATGGCCACAGCCAGAGCCACAGGCCCTGGTGTGGTGTAGCTGGCCTCAACATGCAGCACAGTCCCTGGTGTGGTGAAGATTTCCTCGGCCAGAAGCAACGGCACTGGTGTGGTGAAGATGGCCTCTACAAGCAGCACAGGCCCTGGTGTGGTGTAGTTGGCCTCAACAAGCAGCACAGGCCCTGGTGTGGTGAAGTTGGCCTCAGCCATAATCACAGGCCCTGGTGTGGTGAAGATGGCCTTGGCCAGGAGCAAAGGCACTCCTGTGGTGTAGATGGCCTAGGAAGGAGCCACAGGACATTGTCTGCAATGAATGGTCTACAATGTCGATGTTGGGTTTTTACTCTTTGTATACGGCGAAGATGGCATTCCAAAAGGCCCTGGTGTGGTGTAGTTGGCCTCAACGAGCAGCACAGGCCCTGGTGTGGTGTAGTTCGCCTCAACCAGCAGCTCAGGTCCTGGTGTGGTGTAGTTGGCCTCAGCAATAATCACAGGCCCTGGTGTGGTGTAGTTGGCTTCAACCAGCAGCACAGGCCTGGTGTGGTGTAGTTGGCCGCAACCAGCAGCACAGGCCCTGGTGTGGTGTAGTCGCCTCGGCCATAATCACAGGCCCTGGTGTGGTGTAGTTGGCATCAGCCAGTAGCACAGGGCCTGGTGTGGTGTAGTCGTCTCGGCCAGAAGCAGAGCACTGGTGTGGTGAAGATGGCCACAGCCAGAGCCACAGGCCCTGGTGTGGTGTAGTTGGCCTCAACCAGCAGCACAGGCCCTGGTGTGGTGAAGTTGGACTCAGCCATAATCACAGGCCCTGGTGTGGTGAAGATGGCCTCGGCCAGAAGTAAAGGCACTGGTGTGGTGTAGATGGCCTCAACCAGCCGCACAGGCCCTGGTGTGGTATAGTTGGCCTCAAGCAGCAGCACAGGCCCTGGTGTGGTGTAGTTGGCCTCAACCAGCAGCTCAGGTTCTGGTGTGGTGTAGTTGGCCTCAGCAATAATCACAGGCCCTGGTGTGGTGTAGTTGGCCTCAACCAGCAGCACAGGCCTGGTGTGGTGTAGTTGGCCTCAACCAGCAGCAAAGGCCCTTGTGTGGTGTAGTCGCCTCGGCAATAATCACAGGCCCTGGTGTGGTGTAGTTGGCCTCAGCCAGCAGCACAGGGCCTGGTGTGGTGTAGTCGTCTCGGCCAGAGGCAGAGCACTGGTGTAGTGAAGATGGCCACAGCCAGAGCCACAGGCCCTGGTGTGGTGTAGTTGGCCTCAAACAGCAGCACAGGCCCTGTTGTGGTTTAGGTTGCCTCAGCAAGAAGCACAGGACCTTGTGTGGAGTACTGGCTCAGCCAGAAGCACTGGCCTTGGTGTGGTGAAGGTGGCTTCAGCCAGCAGCACAGGCCATGGTGTGGTGTAGGTGGTCTCAGCAAGAAGCACAGGCCCTGGTGTGGTGAAGATGGCCTCGGCCAGAAGCAAAGGCACTCCTGTGGTGTAGATGGCCTAGGACAGAGCCACAGGCCATTGTCTGCAATGAAGGGTCTACAATGTCGATGTTGGCTTTTTACTCTTTGTATACAGCGAAGATGGGCTTCCAAAAGACCCTGGTGCGGTGTAGTTGGCCTCAAACAGCAGCACAGGCCCTGTTGTGGTTTAGGTTGCCTCAGCAAGAAGCACAGGACCTGGTGTGGAGTAGTGGGCTCAGCCAGAAGCACTGGCCTTGGTGTGGTGAAGGTGGCTTCAGCCAGCAGCACAGGCCATGGTGTGGTGTAGGTGGTCTCAGCAAGAAGCACAGACCCTGGTGTGGTGTAGTCGCCTCGGCCAGAAGCAGAGCACTGTTGTGGTGCAGATGGCCTCAGCCAGTGCCACAGGCCCTAGTCTGGTGTAGTTGGCCTCAACCAGCAGCACAGGCCCTGTTGTGGTGTATTTGGCCTCAGCCATAATCACAGATCCTGGTGTGGTGAAGATGGCCACAGCCAGAGCCACAGGCCTTGGTGTGGTGTAGTTGGCCTCAACCAGCAGCACAGGCCCTGGTGTGGTGTAGTTGGCCTCAGCCATAATCACAGGAACTGGTGTGGTGTAGTTGGCCTCAGCCAGCAGCAAAGGGCCTGGTGTGGTGAAGATGGCCACAGCCAGAGCCACAGGCCCTGGTGTGGTGTAGTTGGCCTCAACATGCAGCACAGGCCCTGGTGTGGTGAAGTTGGGCTCAACAAGCAGCACAGGCCCTGGTGTGGTGAAGATGGCCTTGGCCAGAAGCAACGGCACTGGTGTGGTGAAGATGGCCTCAACAAGCAGCACAGGCCCTGGTGTGGTGTAGTTGGCCTCAACCAGCAGCTCAGGTTCTGGTGTGGTGTAGTTGGCCTCAGCAATAATCACAGGCCCTGGTGTGGTGTAGTTGGCCTCAACCAGCAGCACAGGCCTGGTGTGGTGTAGTTGGGCTCAACCAGCAGCACAGGCCCTGGTGTGGTGTAGTCGCCTCGGCCATAATCACAGGCCCTGGTGTGGTGTAGTTGGCCTCAGCCAGCAGCACAGGGCCTGGTGTGGTGTAGTCGTCTCGGCCAGAAGCAGAGCACTGGTGTGGTGAAGATGGCCACAGCCAGAGCCACAGGCCCTGGTGTGGTGTAGTTGGCCTCAAACAGCAGCACAGGCCCTTTTGTGGTTTAGGTTGCCTCAGCAAGAAGCACAGGACCTGGTGTGGAGTAGTGGGCTCAGCCAGAAGCACTGGCCTTGGTGTGGTGAAGGTGGCTTCAGCCAGCAGCACAGGCCATGGTGTGGTGTAGGTGGTCTCAGCAAGAAGCACAGGCCCTGGTGTGGTGAAGATGGCGTCGGCCAGAAGCAAAGGCACTCCTGTGGTGTAGATGGCCTAGGACAGAGCCACAGGCCATTGTCTGCAATGAATGGTCTACAATGTCGATGTTGGGTTTTTACTCTTTCTATACGGCGAAGATGGCATTCCAAAAGGCCCTGGTGCGGTGTAGTTGGCCTCAACCAGCAGCACAGGCCCTGGTGTGGTGAAGTTGGCCTCAGCCATAATCACAGGCCCTGGTGTGGTGAAGATGGCCTCGGCCAGAAGCAAAGGCACTGGTGTGGTGAAGATGGCCTCAACCAGC
>NW_027052313.1:0-33777 GCF_036321145.2 Pelmatolapia mariae | reverse complement strand
ATACAAATAAGGATAAAAAATAATGGAAGATACACAAATAAATACAAAATAAGTAAGTGAACAGAAGTGAGGTATGCAGATGTCGTTGTAAATGGATGTACAAAGGAGCTTCTGGATTACACACTTCTAGGTAACGTCACATTTGAGCAGACAAGTATCACATGCGGAGTTCCCCAAGGTTCCATCTTGGGACCCCTTCTGTTTAACATTTACATGCACAGATTATAAAGAACAACAAAATAAACTATCATAGCTATGCAGAAGACACACAAATATAAATCACAATGTTACCAGGAGGCCGAGGCCCTGTACAGGCTCTTGGTAAATGCATTGAGGAAATTAACAACTGGTTGTGCCACAATTTTCTTCAGCTAAACAATAACAAAACTGAAGTAATAGTCTTTGGTGCCAAAGAAAAACGATTACAGGTCACCAGAGAACTCCAATCTATACACCTAAAAACCACAAACCAGGCGAGAAATTTGGGTGTAGAGATGGATGCAGACCTAAACTTAGAAAAACACATTAAGACAAAAACAAAATCAGCTTACTATCACCTCAAGAATATTTCAAGGATAAAAGATCTGATGTCTCAACAGGACCTGGAAAAACTAGTCCATGCATTCATCTTTAGTAGGCTTGATTACTGTAACAGCATCTTTACAGGTCTACCTAAAAAATCAGTCAGACAACTACAGCTCATTCAGAACTCTGCTGCTCGAGTCCTCACAAAGACCAAAAAAGTGAACCACATCAGTCCAGCTCTGAGATCTTTACACTGGCTGCCTGTCCGTCTGATGCTGGTCTATAAAGCCTTGAATGGTTTAGAACCAAAATACATCAGTGACCTCCTGACCCAGTATGAACCTTCCAGATCCCTCTGGTCATCTGGATCCGGTTTGTTATCAGTTCCCAGAGTCAGAACCAGACACGGAGAAGCTGCATTCAGCTTTTATGCTCCTTATATCTGGAACAAACTCCCAGAAAGCAATAAAACACCAAATCCACACTTAAGCTTAAATTTCAAAACTTACATTTTACTACTGATTTTATCTACTGTTTTGATTTTTGATTTTATATACTGTTTTGTTTGTTTGTTTGTTTGCTTGCTTGCTTGTTTTAATCAATTTTAAATCATACTTTTTATTTGTTTTTGTTTTTAATGTCTCTGTAAAGCACTTTGAATCACCTTGTTGTTGAATTGTGCTATATAAATAAACTTGCCTTGCATTGCCTTGCCTAAACTTGCATGTTGTATTTCATTTGAACTTTATGTCATTACTTTACTAACTTAAATATTATAACTTATATAAACTCTAAACGGACCTATTAAACCGCAAGCTAAGTCTAACCCTTCAGGACAGGGTCTTTCTGTAAAGAAAAAAACTGAGACAGAATTTCAATTGCGAGTTTATTTATAACCACCTGCACAAAACTTTACATGCTTCTGCATTTGAAGATGTTTTTAGTGCTTATTGTACAACTTGTACAGCTTTCTCTTTTAAAAATAATTTTGGAAACAACATAAAAAAATGTATCAGCCTGATGCTGTTATAAAACCAATAAAAGGTATTTTTATAAAACATTTAAGTCCAAAAGCCCTTAATGAACCAACTCCTCCTCCTGGACTGGTCCCTGGTGTATGTTCCTGTAACACATTTAAAAAGTAGTATTAGTCAAATAGGTTGATTTGTAAATTGAATAAAATGAAATATAAGTTACCAATAGAGAGGCTTGCAGTTCCTGATAAACTAGTTCTTTTGATTCCATGTCTAAACAAAGACATAGGGGATTCAGTTATACTAATTATACTCACTTTAGAAACCCAGTGGCCTTACAAGTCTCAAAATCAAGTCCAAACACCTTCAATGAACCAACTCCTCCTGGAATGGTCCCTGGTGTATGTTCCTGTAACACATTTAATAAGTAGTATTAGTCCAATACATTAAATACATTTTACTCATTCTATATATTAATATACAATAAGTTACCAACAGAGGCTGGTGGTTCCTGATAAACTCCTGATTCTTTAGAATCCCACATCTAAGCTAAGAAACAGCGGATTAAATTATACTAAAACCATGTGCTCAGTTCAAACTGCAATTACTAGTGCTGCTGTGTCTCCCAAAAGTATTTCATAAAGAAGTCCTTAAGTTTGATGACAAAATGATTAGAACCTCTTTAACCTTTTAGATATGTTTTGCAATTTATATATTTAAAATGGGAAAATAAAATAATGCCAAGCAAAAATGTCCCTTTTTGTACAACATCTTAAATGTGTTTATGATTTTGTTTTTAAAGTTTTTATTGGTAATGTAACCCTACATGTTTACAGCTTTTTAAACTTGTGATATAACGTGTTTACAACATATGGTTTGATAAGGAAAAAAGTGGGCAGAAAACAGTGATTTTCAAATATTTTACCGGTGTCAGTACAAGAAAATAATTATTAGCCCAGTGGATGCAGAGTGGGAGTCTCAGTGTTTGTAATATGTTAACTCTGTTTTGTATGTTGTCTAAAGGAATCTGGTGTAGCTTGGGTGATGAGATTACTTTTGACCGGCAGGAAGTCACATACACAGAGACACACACAGTGCTTTGACTTTTACGACGCACCCACACCTACATGCACACTCACTCACATGCACTCACGTAGACACACGGGTACGTGCACACACAGGCACTTACATGCTCGTGCATGCACACACAAACACAGAGTTTGCAGCACACCACAGGGGTTATATGATAGGGTCCCTTCTACAAAACTGTGTTTCACATACAAAGTGTTAAGGTTCAGAAATTGAGGAGGAGAGAATACCAAAAATAATGACCACTGATCCTGCCGGGTGCAATTAGACGACATTTTAATGAATACACATGTGGAGTCCAACATCTGTGCAGATTCAGTGTTGGACTAACTGTCAAGATTCAGAACAAAGGCTTTATAGGGGTGAAGTAGTACAGCCTCTCTTTCTGTTGCCAGGCAGATTCAGTACAGCATACGTCAAATCAAAACCACAATGACTTTTAACATAGTTTCAAAAGAACATCGCGTTTCATTGCTACTTCTTCTAGGGTTTGAGAGTAACGGAATTTCTATTCTCTGTATGTCCTGTACATATGGCAGAATTGACAAATAAAGTTGACTTTGACTTTGACTTTGACTTTTGTCTCGTCTCCATCCAGGTGTTGTCCCCACAAGCTCGCTTCTTATCTCTAGGACATCTGATGTCTTCCTGTAACAAACTGACAGCCTCGGCACAATTTGCAAGTACAACAAAACACATCTTAACTTTTTACCTACAAAAATGAGTCTACTCATGTGTGTGTATAGGTGTGTGTGTGTGCTGTGTTGTCCTCACTCTGCACCTTATTTGACCTCAGCTTAGGCACCCAGGCGAAGGCCATCCTGTGTATACTGATCTTGACTTACGTGTAAAATATATAAAACAAATATTTCAATCTAATACAACTGCTTAAAACTTAATAAAAGCTTAATCAAAGATATAAATGCATAATAAAATAACCTGCTCAAAATACTTGCACTCAGACTCTGCTTTCGGTTTGACTTTTGCAAAGCATGCTCTGCAAAAGCCTGTGTTTCCTGTCAAGACCTTTTAGGCCCAAAGTTAGACCTTTTCGTATTCAGATTATAAGTTTAAATCTCAATAAAAGGCTTGAAGATCTGCAGAGGGACACCGGCCTTGCACGTCTCCCCTTCTAGAAGATGCATGCTTAAATGAAGATGAATAAAGGTTTTTGTGAAAATGACTACTGAGTCCGATGCCGTCTCTGGATGCCCAAGGAATAAAAAGAACCGGGGTGAAACTGATTTCGTAACACTGGCTACACAATATGAACAATAAATCAACCTTCGACCAAATACTGTTTTTAGTATTAAGCAAACTACAACAATAGATTTTTCTCTAAACCAGGGCCTAATTCAGGAAGAAAAACAACTTTTGCAAAACATCACATTAAAATAGTGCAAACAATTTTTTGTGTGTATTTTTTATGCATTCAAGCCAAATGTGCTCAACATAGATTAATGTTTACTTGGCCTGGGAGGGATTCATATATAATTTTTCCGACCTGTATTTTGTCTTCTTCAGTACATGAATAATACAACAATATTCAAATACAATAACAAAAACTTATCTCGGACCTTGGCGATAACTGACTTTAATGCTCCAATCCCACTTCAAGCTGTTTGGACGAAAAAACCCCCCACAACTCACGTTACCACGAGACAGCTAGCTTAGCCCACATTTACACCGCAGCGGTAATTAGGTTAATATGTAAAACATATTTTGCCAAAACGTAACCTTTACCATATCACAAAGTTTATGGTGAAAATAAGTAAACCACTGGCAATAATAATTCCCAACAACTAGTACCTGGCTGCCACTGGCATTTAAGTCTCAATTTACACTTGCATTAAAATAGTGAGCAGTGCCAACTCGTCGGCAAAAAGCTTCAGTTTTTTCAACTGAAAGGACTCAACACGAATGCAACATTCCTCGACAGCAGCTCAAAAAATAAAGCAAACAAACAAAAAGCATAGACTTTCATTTTACTTACATATCCTCTGGCTTTGCTTTTCTTCACTTCACTTCGCTTCAGATCTCCACAATCTTGAAAACCTTTCAGAGTATGTAGTTCAGGTTCACGAACATACGCCATGATGTCATCAAGTCTCTTAACTCAATAACTTTGACACTAAGGTTTTATTTTACTCATAACTTTCTATTTTAATGAAGATAACTTAAGTAAAAGTTGAATCTGCGTACAAGTTTTAAGGTGTTTTGACTTGGTTGCTACTTTTGATTTCTATGATTATAAAACTTTTGAGCTCATTGTACTGTAGGGTTAACAGTGTATGTGATATATCTTTTTCCTTATATGAAGTCATTCTTTTTTTAACAAAATTTAAAACAGGGTCTATTAATCTTTTAGTCATTTCTTTTAGTTTGGATGCTGACATCATGTGACTTTGGAAACAAAAAACTACCAGGGTCACAATGATCAATGATCAGTCTGGCTCTAAGGTGAAACTTATGCACAAGTTGAGTTGATCTTAGTCTTAGACCTCTCAGTCCATTCTGTCCCGTGTTACAGGGACGTCTTTCCTGACTCAGCCAAGTCTTTCACTCGTTTCTCTGCAGCTGTTTGGGCTCTTTAGACACATCTTTCACCAATTTTTTTTCCAAAGTCTTTGAAATCTTTGCTTCCTGCCTCTGCCAGGTCTGATCTATACTAGAGCCCTGCACGGGACATCCCACTGCTGCTGAATTTCTCACCATTACTGCCCACTCTCACTGTCCATCTGTATCACTCCTGCCTGCTCCCCAAATATTGTGTCCAACTGTGCAGAACTGTGGTCCTTGGCCTTCCAGCCATCCTCCGATTGTCTTTGAGTTTAACTGAACCAAAATGCCAGATAGTTGCTTTGCTATCACTATGCACTAATCAGCATTTATTTAGCGCTGTCAGAAGGGTGTAAAGTATGAAAGCCACATGTGAGCACAACTCTCCTACGTCTCCTGTTTTTGGCATGATGGCATTAGACTGATTGTGTCAACCTGTCACACCATTAATCTTTGTCTGTGGAGGTTTTCAGTCATCCAGGTCATCATAGTCTAAGGAGCTTGGAAAGAAAAGCGTCTGGACTTCTTTAAATACCTTAAAAATGTTTCATCTGAAAAGCTTCTTCAGTTCTAATTTCAAATGGTGGAGAGTCCCAGGTTTAAGTCCTATGGGAGTGTCCCCCCAAAAGGGTCATGGACCCCCTATTGATCTTCTGCCTAAATCACATGAGCCAAGGTGTGAAAACAGGCGTGGGTCATAATCAGCCAAGGTTTCGGAGGAACTCATTGTGAACCTACCCCACCCTATAATTTTACTTACTGAGGTCAAATGGCCCAGAATGTGAGTGGCTGTTAAGGCACAGGTACAAGGACCTAATGGAAAACCCTAAAAACTGTAGCAAACCCTGCGATCCAAGTAGGTAATAATGGAAAGGGGAATGTTAGCATTAAACTGGTTGGCTCTCATTCTTTCATGCTGAGAAATCAAATCTGCTGGGTTTGAAATCAATAAAAAAAACTAAAATCATGTCATTAACCCTCTGGGGTCGCTGGACGCACCGGCGCGTCGAAATCACATGACCAATTTAAGACGACACAGCTACAAGATGCAGCGAGTCAGAGTCTCCATTTCAACTTGGTTCGAAAGTACGGACTTCAAACTACATACCAGTTTTTGAATTGTGTCGACGGGCCATGTAAAACCAGAGTTATGATAAAAAATACACGCAATGTTTTTTTCTGAACAAAACAGTGGTGTTTACAGCGGGAAGAACAGTAAAACGGCGTTTTCTACAGACAGCGCTAGCAAACACTCTCCGCTTGCGAGTGAAAAAAGAAAAAGAGAAATCACCCCTTCCCTATTGGTGTTAAAGTTAACCATGTCAGCCAATCAAAAAAATGATAATGGCAACATGTGACATTGGGTTGTTTAGGGAGAAGGGGAAGTTTTTAGGAGGGACACCCGCGACGGAAAGCGGGCGAGCGAAAGAGAGAGAGAGAGCGAGTTTTCATATGTGAGACATTAGTGACGTTTAGCGTGTTTGGAGGCTGTAGTTAGTGTGTTGTATAGTTATTGTTTTGTATTGTGTGTCAGTTAGACTGCTGAATTTCACATTTGCTCCAAAAAAGCCGTCAAAGGCAGATTCCAGTGTAAACGCTGTTCCCACATGGAAAACTGGACTGATGCACCTCCTGCTGTCAGACCTGCAGGGTTTAGGCCTGTGGTGTTCTCCTCTGTCTTACACTAAACACAAACTATATTTTTTGGACTGGCACAAATAATTTGTGTGCCTTCTTATTTGATGCAGAACTCCTGATTGTTCTGTAAATAGATTTAAATGGTTATATAAAAAACGCCTGAGGCCTTGGCTGCATTTTTAGGTGAATAGTACCATATAACTTTGTTGTTTGCAAAACTTGTGCATAATTTTTAGAAATGTACAATTACTATTTACATTTCAAGTTATGAAAATGATTCGTTAAACATGTTTGTGGATTTTACAGTAAAAAATATAACTTTTTTTCTACTCTGATTTTGAATTTTCTGTCTGAATTTAGATCAATTGTGCTAATATAGTATGCCAAAATGAAAAAAACCCTCAAATTTCAGATATTTGAGGTTGTGCTGAAAATAATGATACCAAACAAGGCAACATAAACACATTTTAAAGGTGAAATATAGAGGTAAAATCAAAAGTAGTCAAAAACGGCCAATTATACCCTGGACCCCAGAGGGTTAAACTTCATCCATCTAGTCAAATCAGCTGTTTGAGTAGATGGAATTCCGGTCTCAGTATGGCTGCCTGTCGAAGAAGCTGACTAAATTCAAATTTAGATTTTGCTAAATTCATACATGGTGTAAAATGAATCATAGACAAAAAAAAAAAAACTATGACTGACACACTACAGGAGGGTTTACTCACATCTGGGACTGTGACTTTTAAACAACTGACGGAGCTCCTCGGCCTCCCTGACACACTGTGACTAAGTAATTGATAAAAGCAGAACTTTTTATCCCTGCAATGAGGAGATCTGGTGGCACTGTTCGGCTGTTGCTGCATTAGAGAGGCCCATACACTGGATTTTTTAAAAAGCTCTGATTCAAATACAAATAGAAAAATGTTATAGGGGTTAATAACATAATCAAAAATGGGAATTTTATAAACATTACCTGGTAAACTCAATGATCTGTACTCCAGAATGCAGAAGGTAGTTTAAAAGGCTCTTTAGAGGGGAACCTTTCCTTTGTGCACATAAACACATATGTAATCACTTTCGCTTCATTTTTAATGCAGCGTTTTAGAAAGTTCAGAGCTGAAATCATAACAGTGAAACAGCTCCTAAAAGTTTGACATCAAAAAAAATCGAATGTCTGTCACCAAATTCCACCAAATTCACCAACAGGTGTTTTCATGTTTCATACAAACTAAGCAGATACACAACATATGCAGTGTTATACAGACATATTTACATATTTATGAAAAGACAAGACTAGTTTCACATGTTTAATGGAGTCTTTGCTATTTATTAGGTAAATTATCCAAGTCTATTTCTATTCTTTATAAAACAAGAGATTTTTTGAATAAGAACTGCCTTTATTTATTGTATACTTCCCTTTGTTTGCCTTATATGACCTATTGTGCAGAAATTTGGGGGAACACATACAAAACATATTTGGATTCAATATTTAAATTGCAAAAAAGAGCTATTAGAATAATAAATAAAGTTGGATATAGGGAGTCCACCAACCAGTTTTTTGTAGGATCATCTATGTTAAAATTCATGGATATTATATATTCTAAAACTTTAGAAATGATATATCTAGTGATGAAAAAGAATGTTCCAATTTGTATTTTAAGTATGTTTCAACTAAGAGATGGAAAATATGATTTGAGGGGGTCTTATAAGTTTGAAATACCTAAAGTGAGAAACAATGTTAAGTATAGATGTGTGTCAGTTTTGGGAGTGAAATTATGGAATGGGCTTAATGATGAACTGAAGACGTGTTTTTCTTTGTCATTTTTCAGGAAGATTTTAAAAATTTGTATTATACAAGGTTATAGAACTTTGGTTTGATAAAATTGTTCTGTGTTGATTTAATTTATTGATTTATCATTGATTTCTTTTCAAACTGTTATGTAACTTATTTATCAATGCTATTTATTTTCTTGGTTAAGGATTTGATTATTTCTATGGGGGTAAGGGATAGGATAATTATAAGCCACAAGGCTTCAGCCTATTCCTTTTTCAGTTACTGTTTGAGTACTTTTATGTAAAATTATAATCTGTTGTTGTTGTTGTTTACTGAAATAAAATTTCAATTCAATTCAATTCAAGTCACATGAAGTATAATACCACAATACAATCATATTCTGGTTATAACTTCATTAAAATCTACTGAGCCAATATTTTCAGCTTATATTTCTGAAACACTTTCAAAAATCAGTGAAACGAGAAGAACATGTGGGAAGGTTTGAATTCGGTGTTGTTGATGACCTTGTCATGTATTTTAATATATATTCTTAATGCTTATTTTCTGATTATATTGTTTTATGTATAGGCCTTTATAAACCAGGCACAGAGGTGACAAAGAACTAGGTCAGAGAGTGACAAGTTGCCTTGGCAATAGACTTTAGAAAGGAGAAGTAAAGTAAAGAGAAAGTTTAGTGCAGAGCTGCACCAGGAATCTGACACAAAGAAAGAGGAACAGCGTAAACTGAGGGGGTGTGTGTGACGTAGCCGAATTAGACACATACAGATTTATCTTGTGATTTTTTTCAGAACTGTGGGCGCATGAGAGCGCCTAACAGCTCCCCATTCCCCAGAATGCAAAATAAAGATCATTTTTTGAGTTAGACCACTTTAAACCTTGAGTTTTTCTTCATCATCAAAAGAATGCAAAGAACCGGATTTAATAACCTCCACAGAGGATCCATCATTGTTAAGTGGAAAGTGATCTCTCCGTGCTCTCCTGAAGTTAACAAGCATATCCTTTGTTTTGTCCACGTTCAGAGACAGGTTGTTGACTCTACACCAGTCCTTTAGCTGTTGCACCACCTCTCTGTATGCTGACTCATCATTCTTGCTGATGAGACCCACCACAGTCATGTCTTCAGTGATGTGGTTCTAAATGTGCATTGCTCCACAGTCGTGAGTCAGCAGAGTGAACAGCAGTGGCCTGAGCACACAGCCCTGAGGGGCTCCAGTGCTCAATCTGATAGTGTAAGAGATGCTGTTGCAGATCCAGACTGTCTGAAGCCTCTCAGTCAGAAAGTCCAGGATCCAGTTGCAGAGGGAGGTGTTCAGATCCAGCAGGCTCATTTTTCCAATCAGGTGGTGAGGAATGATTGTGTTGAAGGCTGAACTTATGTTTATGAACAGCATTTGTACATATGTGTCCTTGTTCTCCATGTGGGTGAGAGCCAGATGTAAGGTGGTGGCAATGGCATCATCTGTTGACTGGTTGGGGCGATAAGCAAAGTGAAGTTTAAAGATGTGCAAAGTAGCCGGTATTTGTATTTGTTGGGGGCATTGATGCACTTGCTGATGTAGCTCGTCACAGATGATGTTTGTTTCTATATGTAGACTAGCCATTTTTGCAATGCGTCAATGAAGAGTTCAATGTGATGTTACTGAAATCAGAGATGTACGTATTGATACAATCAATATGGAAGTTTGCGTTTCTTTGATTAAATCAGTCTTTAAAACCAGGTCTTTTTATAGAATGAAAGAAACATGAGAGATGCTGAATGTCGTTAATATTTTATACACTCAGTACTACTGGATATCCACTTATTAAGCCATGATGGAAAAATCACATAAAGAAAGTGTAATATTTAAAGAAATTAGGTCACTGCTGAACTGTATATAACCATCATCCTTAACATTACATTAATTATCATTTCATCAAAGCATTTATTGAAGCGGTTGGCATTATGTTATAATTAGTATTACAGGGGTTATCATAATCAAATATTAACATGTTTATTACAGGTGCAGTTATAACTACTTTAAAATGATTGAGTTAATATATATATATCATAACCCATAGCCTGAGTATATTGTTACAGTAAAATAGTAGCTGAGCAAAGGCCTGAATGTATTCAGCTTCTTGTGGTATTTGAGTTTGCTTAGTTACAGGTGACGAAAGGATGTCCAGTCCATGGGGACCTCAAAGGCCTGAGATCTTCACCATATTTGGATGGATGGGGAACTTCTGTGTCTGCAGTTATCTCTTAAAATACATGAATGTTCTGTACATGCAAATTATGTGACTGTAAACGCAAGAGGGGGCGTTACAATACCCTGATGGGATAAAAGCAATCTAGAGTGTATTTTGGGCAGAGATGTACAACTGATGTTTTGCAGTTTGCACCTCTCCACGCTGCGTGCATTCATTAAAATCAATTGTTTGAACGACCTCTTCTGGACCATCATTGTTTTACTCTCGTCCTCAATTTCGAACCCGTAACATTTGGTGCATTGGCCGAGGGTTGAGAGAGGGAGAGAGTTGGAGGTTGAGACCGAGAGGGTCCAAGGTGCTCAAACAGGCAGACGCGAGTCAGTGGTCGAAGTGAGTTGACATAAGCCGGCTTATCTAAAGGTAAGGCACTACCTGTTGAATTATTTCCAAACTGTGCCAGATTGACGATTACAAAATTGAAAGTCTACTCACTGAAAATTACTGGTAAAGGTCTGTTTTGATTTTGGTGAAAATCTCATGAGAATGGAAGTTGAAGTAATGAGAATAAGAGAAAATAAGTAAAGAGTAAAGAGAATAAGTGTATGAGAAAAGTGAATTAAGATAAGTTTAAGGAATTACACTGGTAAGTGAATATAGTAGGACAGGGAATTTGTGAATTTTGTGACATTAATGTCTCCATTGATTATAAAGCCGGGCTTGGACACCGATTTGGTTGGTTTTGTGGTTTTGTGGGGTGTCTTCAAAAGTAATTAAATTTCTGTAGAACGGAACTCTGGGAGTTCTAAGAAGTGCATTGTTCGGAGGTGACGCTCCCAACTTCCTGGGGACGCTCAGGATTTTCCTTTGGAAGGGATAGTCCGATTGGCAATCGTGGACAACTGAGGACGGTCCAAAATAGCCACTGACTGGGTCAGTTTACCGTCCGGGACGGTATTTTGCACTTTTTTGGTCGATAGAAACCGGGTTTCGGGCGCGTAACGTACAATTATAACTTCAGGGAAGTATAGTTGGTTGCCGCTTTTAAATTGTCTTAGATTACTAGTTATCTGACCACGGCCCGGGGCCGAGACTGGTTATAATTGATTACAAAAAACTCAGGGAGTTTATCGGTTGGACCGTTAAGGTTAAATTTTTCTAAATTCGGTAGGTTGTTCGCTTTCAGGCCTTGTACATATTTGTATATTTTATAAGACGTCTCGGTGTTATAATTTGTTGTTATAATTTCTATGTTTGTATATAGGCTCTGTCTGCCACGGGCACTGCAGCAAGCTGGTTATTTTGAGAGTGTGTCTGTGTCTATGTAAATGAGATGCCTGTGACTTATTTAGAGTGACATTTCCTGTTTACTAATGAGTGGCTAATGACTGACTGCAGAGCCTGGGTGAAGGACGACGTATATTGGTGTTTTAAGGGAAGAATTGCTTTTATTTCTACTTTGTTGGCATTACGGTTGTTAAATACGATGATTACTTTATGATAGATGTCTGTCTCATTTTGCATGTGTGCGATTGGCTTTCAAATGTAGTTTTGTAATGTAACCTGTACACTCCATGGAGGAAACAGACCATGGAGTTTTGGAAGAAGATAGCAGAGATATGACTGGCTTTACGTTTAGTCTTGTGTTGACTCCAATGACGGACGGTCAGACATGGTGGGTGGAAACTGAGGTGCGTGTTTGCTGTGAAATAGGGGCCACTGACCATGACTCAAAACACAAAGGCTGTGAGATTAAAAATTACTGTGAGTAACGGTTTGACTTTTGACTAGGGAAATAATATGCTTATTTTTGGGTCTATGAAGATATTTGACTTTGAGTGATGTTATGAGAGGTTGAGTTTATTTTTCTGTTTAAAAACACATAAGTATATGGACTTAGTACACCCACTCAAGAAATGATTGTGTGACTGATGCTGCAAAACTGACCTAAAGAATGGTGATGTGTGTGGATAATGTTAGTTGTCCTGATATGTGAAAGAGCGCTATTAAAATGTGTGTGAGTGAAATGAAGGCATATTGCTTTTAAATAAAGATTTAGTAGAATTACTGATTATTTGTAGACTGTGAAATTAAAAAAGTCTCTGCAGAAGCTGTAGAAACAGGAAATACTGTGCTGCTGTGTGTGTGAGAGGAAGGTGTGTGAGTGATTGATGATGTGAGGGGAGCACCCAGAGAAATAGGCAGACGAGTTAAATTCTAAGAAGATGAAGCGAATGCATGTTTTAAGAAAAGTAATAAAGTAATAAAATTATATTAATTACAGGTTTTAGAAAAGAGACAGACCGAGAGAAATAAATACATGAACTAACAATTACATTAATGAAGTGAAAACGCACGTACACAAACTGTTACATGTGAAATTATTGTTGGAAAGTTTAATACACACATGAAATAAAGAAAGCAGTTTACACTCCTTTAATTTCCAGAACCAGTGTGTCCCCCAGACCTGATAACACCCTTGCCCAGTTGGCCCCTGTATCAGGCGAGCATGGAAGGCTGGACAGCCCATGACGGGTAAGATCCCACCTCGAAACCCTGGGACGACCTAAGGCAAGGCGCAGTCACGATTGCTTGAACCTAAGTCCCGGAGTGACCTTGGAGTCACTGGAGGAGACGGGACTTCAACGGGTAAAGCCGCTGGGTATAGGCGAAGGGGAAATGCCACTAACAATGACCAGTGATGAGCCAGAGAGAGAAAACACACCCTGTCAAAAGGAGTCTGAAACACTGCAAAAGAAACATTTACGAGATCACAAAGATCACGAATAAACATTTATAAAAATCACACATACAAACAGAAAATGCACTAACCTTACAGAGATAAGCTCGTGAAGAGTAATGCATAGATAGTGATTAAAACCTGGCTAAGAACACAAACATATGTAATTAAATGAGCTTGCTAATTTCATGAGTGTTAAACTAGTGTGAATGTTGAAGAAAATACACTTAAGACACACTTGGATAAAATAGAGTTGTGGAATAACTCAAACGAAGCTGTATGACAAGGGAGTGAGTTATGGAAAAAACAAAAAAACCAAAAAACAAAAGAGAAGTGATTAAAGTAGTTTAAGAAGGGTGACTTAGGAGCGCTGTTGCACCGATTGATAAAAGCAAGTGATTAGTATAGAAAGAAAATGAAAATAATTGAATAATGTGATAAGGTTTAAACATGCATTTATCTTGTGACTGAGTATGAAAATTAGTTGGAGAGCTAATGTGAGTGATGATAGAGGAGCTTGCTGTGTGTGTGTGATTGAGGCCTTGAGGAAAGGAAGCAAAGTAGACAGTTGAGAGGTGAAAATTTGATTAAGAGGTTTATAAATTAGTGTTGACATATTGTGAGAACGTGCTTATATGTTTGGTTGAATGTGAGTTTGGTAAAGTGCTTAAAGGGGGATATTGTGTACGAAACGGTGTAGCTGTTTACGTTTTGGGTGTGTTCTATGGGTGAAATTTAAGATTGTTGAAGATTTTTGAGGTTGTCGTTTTATTTTTAAAGAGGGAGTTTTAATAAACATGGACATGTTTAAGGGGTTTTGTAACAGTGCACTTATAAAGAAAAAACCTGTCAGGTGATTTTGTTTTGTACTTTGATGAGCTAATACTCAGCTCTCTTTTTTCTCATTTTTGTTCTAAGCAGGCCTGCAAAAAAACAACAATGAATAACGGCGCCGACAATAGTCTCAGGAAAACAAAAAGTAAGGTGACCTTTTCCGAATTACAATGGGTCAGATTGTGGGTCCCTGTCTAAGAGGATTGCAGCGAGCCAATCCAGTCCAAAAGTATAAAGAACTATTTTCCTAGAAACGAGTAAAAAGAAAATAAATGATTATATAAATACACTGAGTTTGCTGAAAGTGGAAAATCTGATTATTCGTGCGGAAGTCTACCAATACCCGATGTTAATGCGTGTGAGTGAATGTGTGGGAATGGACAGGTGGATGGACGACCAGGCAGACCATAGGTTGGACCGACTGGACACTGACAAAAGACTGGACTAAGGTTGGACACATGACTGATAATTGTTATGTTTTAAGTTTTGTTTTATAACACAGGTTGGATCATAAGTGGAGAAAGTGAGTATAAAAGGTGATGTTCTGGTTAATACACAGGTTTTTGTTTATAGGACGTTTCAAGGATGCAGGCTGTGGATGGAGCCAAGAAGGGATTTTGACATGATGATTAATTTGATTTCATTCCTTAAACACAGGTTTGAAGGCCCGGAGCAACTATACCTAATATGATATGATTAACTTTTCTTTTAATTCCCTAACCTGAGTGAAGGATTTTGAGTTTGTAACACATGAGATGTGTCACAAAAAGGGGGGTCTTAATATATGCGATTAGCTACATGAAATGTGCTCTTTTAGGGTTACTAAGCAAATGTCTACGTGACCTTTACCTAATAACCTTTGTGATGATAAACTTGTTTACCGACTTGCTCTCTTGTAGAACATACAGACTTAGGAAAGGGGAACTTCAGCTCTGAGTTTTGAGAATAACTCTGTTAAGTTGACAGGAAACACGTCGGAATAGCCATATAGGGCAAATGTGTTAGAGCTTGTAATTAAATGTGGGACTTGAAAAGAGGAAGCAAATTTGGTACAGGACGTACTTGAGATGATCAGATGAGAGAAGGAGAAGGTCAGGAATACTTTAAAGTAAGATTGAGAAATTAAATGGGGTAAAAGGGGGTGTAGCTTCAGGGCAGTTCACAGCCCGGCGTAAACGCAAGGTGCTGTCACACAGCTTAAGTTATTTGGTTGATTTATTTTATGACAAAATAATAAGGAAATATTAAAATATACAACACGTTGAGAAGATCTCGTATGTTATATTTTAGTGTTTAACATGAAAGATGCCTCTCTGGAGCTTCTCTCCTGATGCTACCCCACCAAAAGACGCTCATCCATAGAGACTATGTCAGCTCCCAAACAGACAACAACAAACCAAGACTAGCAAAAAACAATCTGAATATAAATAATAACAAATAAAGAATAATACAGAATAAAAATTTGAACCAAAGAATAAAATAGTGAAATGTGGATTATTAAATATTAAGTATTTCTCTTCAAAAGTCTCTGTTAGCTGACGCCAAGCGGTTGCAGCAGATGGCTGCCCGTACCTGAGCATGGTTCTGCTGGAGGTTTCTTCCTGTTAAAAGGGAGTTTTTCCTTCACACTGTTGCCAAAGTGCTGGCTCAATAGGGGGTCACAAGATTGGTGGGTTTTTCTCTGTATATATGAAGCACCTTGAAGCAATTTTTGTTGTGATTTGGCGCTATATAAATAAAATTAAATGGGAATGTATTGAAGTAAACTTAAATGTCATAAACTAGGAATTAGTTCATTTCTCAGGGGAGAAAAGAAAAAAAAAAAAAAAAACGGGGACTGGTGTTAGGAACAAAAGCTATATTTTAATATGAATCTGGTTATGATCTTGTTTTATGTACTTTAATAATGAAGGCTGGCTTGTAGAGCAAGGCCACCTTTTACTCACAAACAAGTGCTCAGCCAGACTGAAAAACAGGAAGTTTTAGTGCACAAGGCATATTAATAAATATAGACACAAAAAGAGGAACTCCCCATATAAACAACATTCAAATGAGTGAAGTATAAAGTACCGAAATAACACTATATAAGTCACAGCTGATGATTTTAATGTTAGAGAGATCTTGCAACTGGCGTCTGAGCTGTGCAGAGGTCACTCTTAAGACAGGTACTTATGTAGGTTAACATAAGGTTGAGCCCAACAGAAGCAAGGCACCCTAAATGCGCACAGCATGCAGCAGGGGTTGCCAAAATAATATAGGAAACAGCACATGTAGGGAGAGAACACCCACTAAAAGTTCTGACTAACATAGTGTGGTGGCTTATGTGAACTTGCAGGCGTTCACTATGACATCATTAGCACAACAGAGACTGAGTAAAGTTTTAGATGCTCGAAATCTGACACTTACTCATGAAGAAATAAATATGGCAGATGTAATGGGATTAGGAGGACCTAATCACTGTACTAAGAAAGCAGAACTTGAAGGGAGAGCCAGGGAAGATTTAAAAGCAGGACCTGTTGGGATTGGGGATTTAGAGATTTTTATTGCTACTATATAATGTGCCTTATGATGACTGCATTAATAACAGGTTGTACAGTATAATTTTAATAGTATTGAATATGTTTGTGATAACAGTGATGTCTCTATTTGCAGGTTGAGCTAAGACACAATGCATAACTGTGCTTGTTTAGAGTTGATGTTCCGTCCAAAGGGTTTTAAGCTTCACGGGTGAGAGTGTCCAGGTGATACATGTTGAGGGAAGATGAGAACATAGCAGGTTAATTGCATGCACGCTTACAAACACACATGATTTAAATATAGGCCAGGCCGAAGGCCTGGACTTTATGTAGCTTTTAAATTTACAGCTCCTAACTGGCAGGAATGGCGTGGAGTGTAATAAATGAATGCAAAACATGCTTACAGACACAATCATGAAATGGATTTGTTTTACAGGGTAAAGGTGGAATACATGGTGCTTTGTTTCGGCTTAGCAACTACTGAGTCGGGTGAAACAAAATGTTGTAGATAATGGAAACTTGTCTAACTGGTATGAACAGTAACTTTTGCATGTTATGTATATGCTTGAAGCAAAAAGAGGCGTAAATGATGATAGAAAATTTTGAAGTGTGTTTTCTAGCGGACATTTAGGCTGACATAGGGATGGTGTATATTTTACCCGGGGTGTTTTTAAATAGAACTAAAAGCGTTGCTCACACACATAAAGAGTATTGAGATTAGGTAAAGTTAATATAATGGATAGAGCCCAGAACATGATGTTGTGAACCAACTTTGAATAATGACAGGAACCTTAGATTCAATTCAATTCAATTCAATTTTATTTATATAGCGCCAAATCACAACAAAAGTCGCCTCAAGGCGCTTTATATTGTACAGTAGATAGCACAATAATAAATACAGAGAAAAACCCAACAATCATATCATATGACCCCCTATGAGCAAGCACTTTGGCGACAGTGGGAAGGAAAAACTCCCTTTTAACAGGAAGAAACCTCCGGCAGAACCAGGCTCAGGGAGGGGCGGCCATCTGCTGCGACCGGGAGAGCTTCATCTTTAGATGAACACAGTAGGTTAGTAAGGTGTAGCAGAGAGAGGCTGTTTGTTTTTTATCCCTTACAGGAGAAGATTTCCACTAGAGAGGGACCCAGAAAAGGAGCAGAGACCACTTAAGCATGAAGTGTTTTCAAGTGGGAGCTGGTGTTTTATTACTGGACCACCTAGAGGACATGAGGTGGTTTTCTGATTTGCTGAGTCAGAGGACGGCTAGAGAGGGTCAGAGCGAAGGCAGTGGACCTGGGAATGGTGGTTTCGGGGCCCATGATGCCATTAATGGATGTAGAGGTGACAGAATGGGTCGAGGAGTGACACAAGGAAATGGTGTGGTGATGTCTCTGGAGAGACATCAAGAGAGGGAATTGTAATATTTAAAGAAATTAGGTCACTGCTGAACTGTATATAACCATCATCCTTAACATTACATTAATTATCATTTCATCAAAGCATTTATTGAAGCGGTTGGCATTATGTTATAATTAGTATTACAGGGGTTATCATAATCAAATATTAACATGTTTATTACAGGTGCAGTTATAACTACTTTAAAATGATTGAGTTAATATATATATATCATAACCCATAGCCTGAGTATATTGTTACAGTAAAATAGTAGCTGAGCAAAGGCCTGAATGTATTCAGCTTCTTGTGGTATTTGAGTTTGCTTAGTTACAGGTGACGAAAGGATGTCCAGTCCATGGGGACCTCAAAGGCCTGAGATCTTCACCATATTTGGATGGATGGGGAACTTCTGTGTCTGCAGTTATCTCTTAAAATACATGAATGTTCTGTACATGCAAATTATGTGACTGTAAACGCAAGAGGGGGCGTTACAATACCCTGATGGGATAAAAGCAATCTAGAGTGTATTTTGGGCAGAGATGTACAACTGATGTTTTGCAGTTTGCACCTCTCCACGCTGCGTGCATTCATTAAAATCAATTGTTTGAACGACCTCTTCTGGACCATCATTGTTTTACTCTCGTCCTCAATTTCGAACCCGTAACAAAAGAGAAATCAAACATTTGGATTTATTTTAATAAGCTGAGACTTGTTGAAAATGCAGAGGAGCTGGTTGTGAACTGAGCTTCAGCGAAACACAACAGACAGATATTCACTGTGAAGCTTTGAGTGGAAAAAGACAGAAAAACAACATGTGGATCCTGGAATAATGGGAGCTTCCATCTTTAAAAGACTGAAGAGGAAGAAGTTTACAAGGAATCATTTAGAACAGTTTCAAACATCAAGTGATTGAACCCATGAATCTGAAAATGTGTTTCTGAGTGAAAGAGACAGACATGTACTGACTAAACTATCTGTTCAACAGTCAGAGTGTTTCTCTAACAGGAGGACACTCTTTACACTGGCCAGAGGGGCCGATGGCGCGATATGGCAGCCTCGCTTCTGTCAGTCTGCCCCAGGGCAGCTGTGGCTACAACCGTAGCTTGCCTCCACCAGTGTGTGAATGTGAGCGTGAATGAATAATGGCATTGTAAAGCGCTTTGGGTGCCTTGAAAAGCGCTATATAAATCCAATCCATTATTATTATTATTATTATTACACTAGACTCAGCACAGGGACACTGAGGACCGAATACCCACCCAAAACCCAGGATAAAGAGTTTGAGTGAATGTGGTGTTGAAGGTGTGGAGGTGGATCAGAATGTCAGAAAAGACTCTGTAGAAGGACAGAGTGCCAACAGGACAGTCCACATACACTGCTACTCTGTTAGAGACAGAGGAGGAGGAGGAGGGGGAGGAGGAGGAGATAGATATGTCTCTGTTATTGTGCCAGATAGAATGAGGACCATTTTCAGAGGAGTTCAGACTCCATGACTGATTACTGTGTCCAAACCAACAGTCATCACTGCCTCCTTTCCTTCTGATTCTTCTGTAACTCACTGATATATAAATGTATCCTCTCCACTCAACCTCCCAGTAACAGCGACCAGTCAGACCATTTCTACACAGCAGCTGACAAATGTCAAATCTGTCTGGATGATCAGGATATGACTGAACCCCCTCCATATGTGTCACCTTCCTGTTGTTGTCAGACAGTTGGAGGTTTGTGTTCACTGTGTTTGTGTCGATTGTGAGTTGACAGGAATCTGATGGAGAGAACAAACACAATCCAGCTGCAGTTATCGATCCATCATCTGTTCATTGATTGACACTTTGATGATGACTCCTGACATGATGAAGATGGCTGAATGTGTGCTGCTTTGTTTTCATGAATCCCATTAAAAACACACTTACACTTCCTCAGACCTGGTCTCAACCATCGGACTCCAGCAGGCTCCACCCTGAAAGGAGGAGGGGGGTCAAAGCAGCACAGTCAGCATGCACACATGGACATTACATGGCTCTCATACACATACTGTTAGACACTTATAAAGTAACAGTCCAACATTTTCACAAATACACTTCAATCCATACGTGGATCAAACTGCTAGTGATTTGGACTGATCCCGAATCTGCCAGTACACCACTGTATTGAATAAAATATGACTGATTCAAACTGTGACCTTCATTATCTTTACATGCCTCTTCTGTTTAGCTGGAAAGGACACCTCACTGCCTTTGCTGAAAGCTGGTTTTCTCCTCTTGGTGTCCGCTTGCTTACCTCTGACTTTTGAGTGAGTGCAGCATTGTCATGTTCTGATTTAACAGCAGATTTCACCACATGCACACAGGGAATTCCTTCCTCTGTCACACAAACAGGGGAGGGTCTGTGCTGACGGACGTGGGTTACTGACCTGGTAGACTGGCTGCCCCTGGGTGGGTCCGGGATGGGCTTGAGGTTCTGGGGGCACTCAGTCTCTGGGCTGGGGCCCTGGCCAGGCCTCGGGGGATCGGGTCCTGGTTGGTGTGTTGCCGGGGTTGTGGGCGGGTTGGTGTATGGGGGCCCAGCCCTGGCGCAGGGTGCCACCAGTGCATCGAGCCACCTGGGGGGCTCTTCAACCAGTGGGGGAGGTTGTTACATTTTGCAGGAGCTCTCCTCTCTTCAGGAACTCACTCTGCAGGAGGGGGAGATACAGGAGAGGTGGAGGAAGATCTCAGCCTGGGCGTCTATTGTCTTGTGTAGTCTGGAAGATGAGTGGATGACGGGGTGGGTGCAGTTTTCTCTGTGGTGGGGTCGGGTGGGCTGTCCCGGGCTCTGTGGGGCCGGGCGGCGCTGCTGCACTGGGCCCCGGTCCGGATGGTGGGTTGCAGAGTATGGGGGTGCCTACTGTGGTCAGCGGGGGAGCTGGGTGTACACCTCACCCCTGGCGTCGTTACCCACCTCTCAATTTTAAATACACGTAGACATTGAGGGCTAGCAGGAGGGGCTATGCGCTTACCTGCTGTTCTCTGGCAGGTAGCTTCATGCCCTCCTGGATTTTAAATGCACCTTAGAACATACATGCATCAACACTACATATGAGCTGGCGGAGGGAGGTCTTCTCACACCCCCGTTCTCTGCGGCCTGCTGGATCGGGGGGGCTAGGAAGAGGAGTTGGCCGTCCGACTGGGATCTGGAATGTGGGACCTCCCTGCTGCTACGGAGTCGGGGCGGTCTGCTTCTCCCCACCGCAGGGAAAAGGGTAACACCACCTGTGTCTGGGTGCAGTTTCCCCCTCCAGGGGCAAGGGTACCTAGACCCGGTTCTTAGAGTATGCTCGGGGAGTGTGATTGTGTGTACAGTGTCTCTCTATGTCTGTCTCCGCGTTGGTTGAGTCTTGAGTAATTACTTATGAGAGCATGAGGGTGGGAATGGATGTTTGTATCTGTGTGTGCCTGTATGTCTGTGTCTATGTGTCAGGTTGGGTATCAGACGCCACCTCTCTGGGGACATCTCAGGCCCTCCAAGGTATGGAGGCCTATCTCCCCCCACCACTTCCCCTGTTGGTGGCGGACGCCCTCAGACGTCGGTGCGTTGGTGGTTCTTTGTGTCTGAGGATGGGCGTCCCGGTACACACGGGCTTACTCCTTGGTGGCTGCTTATCGGGGCCTGGAGCCTGGAGCCTGGGGTTCGCTCTGGCCATTTCGGTGGTGGGGTGCCCTCAGCATCTCGGCCTGGGCCTCGGTCATTCTGGCACAGCTGGCTGCCGGCGGAGCTCACGGGCACCTCACTGCAACCCCCCCTGGCTTCTGCTCCGCGGCTGCTGAGTGACCCCTCATCTGGGACTCTCCTCAGCTCTTTCTGGGATAGTGGCGCGGCTGCCCCTCTGTTGGTCTTCCTTGGTCTCTTGTGTTCTGGGGGCCTCTGGATGTCTGGAGTTTTGATCTCCTCCATACCTGCTTCATGCCCTGGAGGTCGGGGCTGTGGCTATACCTCCACCCGCACAGAGAGAATTATGACCTTGTTTTCTGCTTAGCCTTCACCTAAGGATTTACATCCCTGATAAGCCTCACTATCTGTTTAATGTCTCCCATTACAATGGCCTCACTGTGTTAACTTTCCACATGCATGTAAAGTAGTGGGAGGAGTGCTCTTACTATAGTAAAGTAAGAAAGTGATTGTGGCAGAGGTGTGGTCCCGGGGCGCGGCTGCAGGGGAGGAGTGGTGCAGTGAGCTCAACGGGCGGTGCTGGAGAGGAAAGTGAGAACATAGCTGATGGAGTTTGTGCTGATGACGTCTTTCCTTCCCCTTTTTAGTGAGATGGGAGAGGAGCGGAGGAGAGGCAGGGATCAGCTGAGACGGGAGCTGTCCAGACGGCGGACTGTCAAAATCAATAAGAAAGGCTTAGAATAAACGTTGCTCTGCATTCACGTACCGTGTGTGTCTGTGTGTACGTGGGGAAAGTGCCTCCCACAAGTGGTGCCAAAACCAGTCTGCATGGGGATGTCTGATCCACATGCTGCTCCGCCTTTGCAATTCCTGCCGCAAATACTGGCGGCGATGGCGAAGATGAGCCAGGACAAGCCGGCTGCCCAGCATGAGCACCTGACAAAGCTGCAGGAGCAGATGGACCGGCAGACACAGGTTCTGGAGCGGCTGATTGGAGCCGCTGTACCGCCGGAGGCCTCTCCACTCTCGGTGGTGATGCACCGGATGGGCGACGGGGATGACCCCCAAGTTTTTCGTGCCACGGCGGAGGCCTGCCAGTGGCCGCAGGTGGAGTGGGCTCCGCGGTTGCTTCCTCTGCTGTCCACGGAGGCTCAGATCTCGAGGATCAGCATCGAGGACGTGAGCCAGGCGGTGCTGGACAGGATGGGGCTCGCCCCGGAGGATCATCATCGGCGGTTCCCGGCCTGTCGGCTGACCATGGAGGATCGGCCGTTTGCTTGGGCCTAGAAGCTGCACGATGTGGCGGTGCGCTGGCAGAGGGGGAGGCGCTGCTGGTGGACAAGGTGGTGCTGGAGCAGTTCATGGAGGGGCTGTCTGTGGGGACGGCGAGATGGGTCCGGTGGCACCGTCCTGCAAGTCTGGAGGTCGCAGTCACTTTGGCGGAGGACTATCTCGCTGAGGGCGGAGGAGCGTGGGGCGCCGGGGGAGGTGCCGGGGAAGGCACGGGGTACCTGCGCCGGCACAGGCAGAGCGGACACCGGCGCTGAGCCCCACTAATCCCTTTGCTTCCTTTGTGCCTTCCCAGGGATCTGAACTGAGCAGTGCTGCCCCTGAGCCACGGAGAGCGGCACAGACGCCGGGGCTAGAGTGCTGGAATTGCAGGCAACTGGGACACCTGAGGAGTGACTGCCCTCTGATGGAAGTGGGGCAGGTGTTCCGCGTTGCCGGTGCCCCAACACCCTCTCCCGGTCCAGGAGGGACGTACAGCATTCTGGTAAGGACTCAAGGGGCTATACGCCATGCTTTGGTGGACACGGGCTGTATGCAGACCCTTGTGCACCAAAGCTAGGTTAGCCATGGGGCATTGCTGGAGGCAGAATGGATGGAGGTGAAGTGCGTTCATGGTGATATTCACAGGTACCCCATAGTGCCGCAGTTGTTAAAGTATAAGGGGAAAATGCATAGAGTGAAGGCTGCGTTTTGCCCACGCCTGTCGCATTCCCTAATTCTGTTAGGGCAGTACACAGGGATGTGATCATGACCTTTAGCAGTGTGCAGTGTCTGCGCGGCGCTCAGCAGTGACGTGGGGTCGTCCGACACTGACTCCGGGAGAGGGGGAGACGACGGTTCCTTCACGGGAAGCCCCGGCGGCTCCGGGAATTTCCCCCATGGGAGATTTCCCGCTGGAGCAGTCTCGTGACGAGACACTAGGCTCAACCTTTGACCAGGTGATTGAGATTGATGATCATGTGGTGCGCCCTGACTCCGTGACTCTCGCACGGAGGAGACACACGCCCAGTTGTTGGTACCGCAGGGCCGCTGGGAAATGATTTTCCAGGCGGTTCATTATAACTCCATGGCAGGGTATATGGGATATGAAAAAACTGTGGAGCAAATAACGGCCCGATTTTATTGGCCTGGCATCCGAGCGGATGTGCGCCGCTGGTGCGCGTTCTGCCCGGACTGCCAACTTGTTAACCAGCCGGCCATACCAAAAGCGCCTTTGCACCCGCTCCCACTAATGGAGGTCCCGTTTGAGCGTATTGGCATGGACCTCATTGGGCCATTTCACTGGAGTGTTGGAGGTCGGAAGTCACACGGCGAGTTGGGGACGTTGACTATGAGGTCGTTTGGTCAGACAGGGGAGGGGCCATGCAGATTTATCACCTCAATCTCCTTAAAGCATGGAGGGAGACTGAAACCGCTTCTCTGGTGAGCCTGGTTAAGGAGGTGCCAAATTCTATCATTCCCGCCTCCCTCCCTTGTGATGACCATCTCACACAGGCCCAGAGAGCGGACGTTGTTGCGTTACAACAGCGGTTTGCAGACGTGTTCTCCCCCCTGCCCAGCTGAACGTCTCTCATTGAGCATCTTGAAACGCTGCCTGGCGTAATGGTGCGTTCACGGCCCTACAGGCTTCCTGAGCATAAACGGCAAACTGTTCAGAGGAAATTGGCTGAAATACTGAAAATGGGAGTGACAGAAGAGTCGCACAGCGCTTGGTGTAGCCCCATAGTTCTTGGGGCGAAGAAGGATGCATCTATACGGTTCTGTGTCGACTATTGCAAGGTGAATGAAGTGTCACGCTTTGATGTTTATCCCAAGTCCCAGGTCGACGAGCTCGTGGATTGGTTGGGCACAGCCTGTTTTTTCATGACACTGGATTTAACCAAGGGCTACTGGCAGATTCCCTTGTCTGCCGAGTCCAAGGAGAAAACGGCCTTCTCCACTCCATACAGTTTGTACCAAAATCATTATGCTTCCATTCGGCTTGTTCAGAGCCCCTGCCACCTTTTAGCGCCTCATGGACCGGGTGCTGCGTCCTAACACTGCATATGCTGCCACCTACCTGGATAACGTGATCATCCATAACGACACCTGGGCAGAGCATGTGCAGCGGGTGGCCACGGTCCTGGAGAAATCTGCCACCACAACACTGCCACACACATGAGGATGTACACATCCTGGACATTGAGGAACGCTGGTTTGAGCATGGAGTCAAGGAAGCCATTTACGTGAAAAGGGAAAGACCATCTCTAAATCGAGGAGGGGGGACTTCACACCGAACGCGATAGAGGCGAGCGAAAACGCCCCAAACGCCCCTAATTTGACGCATGCACATTCACACCTCAAGGCGTGTCCAGGAAAAATCCACCGCGCCTCATAATTGCATCTTTCCACGCGCGTGAACCAGAAATGTGGGAGGGATGTGGGAGGAAGGTGTGCCAGATGGTATCTTTGCAAGATGGCAGCTGTCGAGCTAGAGTTTGAAGAGAGTCAGCCTTCTCTATCTACTGTGGAGAGCAGAGCAGCGGCGTAAAAGACGTCCTCGCCGTACCTGGATCCATCAGCTCCTCCAGAGGCGTGAGCAGATTGGTGAGTTTCACCATTTGCTCCAGGAGCTGCGCCTAGATGACGGCCGATTCCAGCGATACCACCGTATGTCACCCGGCCAGTTTGAGGACCTGCTCTCCCGCGTCGGTCCCAGGATCGCCCGCCGAGACACCAACTACAGGCGCTCAATCCCACCTGCAGAGCGCCTGTCCATCTGCCTGAGGTCAGTAAAAGTGTTTAATATGGCAGTCCTTTATTGATACCTGTGCTAATGTATGCTAAACCATCCGTTTATACACTGCTAACATGGATGTGCTATGCTAACAGTGAATGCCGTCGGTGTTTACTGATAGCAAACTGTGGTATGGAGACGACTGTTTATAATATTTCTAGTGATACTCGAAAGGTCTCATCAAGTCCCGATTTAATTTGTCTTCTGCTGTTATCAGTGTTTGCAATGATAGCATGGCTGTGGTGTCTATCAGTGTATGCTCTCGGTGTTTGCTGATATCAAACTGGTATGAGGACCACTGTGGGTTAATCTTTGTAGTGATACTCTCCTTTTTTTATTTACACCTGGTTTAATTCTGGCATAGTTGAATATTTGTATATAATCCCTGCAGCTGTCAGACTCTATAACAGGGGTCACCAGCCTTTCTTAAAACTGAGAGCTAGATAAAATTGTGAACAGTTTGGTTCATCTTTAGTGATATATTTCTATCTAGCATATTCTATCTTGATATGCTGTCTTATCACAGGTTAATTTTTCAAAAATATCAACAATGATTTAAGCAAGGAAAGGGCTACATATCAACATACAACTCTTTATTTCTATTAATGTCTTACTTCATTCCTACCTGACTGACATGTCTAGGAATTATGAGAGATTGGCACACTGTAGTGGTAAAAGTTGCTACCAATTAAATTATGATATGTTAAAGTTAAAACAAAACAACTATTTTACATTATATCTAATATATATTATGTAATTATCCTTATAATTACAAAATGTTTTATGTAAGATTTGTTTTGTAATTTAAATCTGACATCACAAAAGTATTTTGGAATTTGAATAATGTATTTTGTAACTGCAGTACACATAATACTAACTTTGAACAATTTTGTCCAGCTTCCTTGCCACCGGGGACTTCCTTCAGGACCGTCACGTTCAGTTTCAGAGTCGGTGTGTCCACGGTTGTGCCAGCACCCCCCAGGTAGCGACGGCCATCTGGGACTGTCTAGTGGACGACTTCATGGCTGTGCCTTCACCTGGAGACTGGCGGTCCATCACAGAGGGATTCCAGGAGTGCTGGAACTTCCCTCTCTGCTGTGGAGCTCTGGATGGGAAGCACATCCAGACGAAGGCCCCCATATATCATATAGGAGACACACACATTGATATACACTAAATATTTATTTCATTTCTTTTTTTGTGGTGCCCAAATTTATGCACCTGCTTGATTTTTTTTAAACAATTATTGCACACTTTTTGTAATTCCAATAAACTTCTTTTCACTTCTCAAATATCACTGTGTGTGTCTCCTGTATGATATATTTAACTGACATTTTTTATTGTAACAACCAACGATTTATACAGGAAAATACTGGCTATTAACAAGGTTGACCAAACTTTTGCATCCCACTGTATTAGTATATTTTGTCATTAGTATAATATGAAATAAATTCTACATGTGTCAAGTCGTGTGCCAACGTTTGGTGTGTAGTAGAACTGAGACATTAGTCATTATAAAAATTTATTTGAAATAATATTAAAATTCTCAAACACAAAAACATTAAACATAAATATATAAAATATAAGTATTTACAGAGAGACAGGAATAAAAAGGACCCAGCTGCTCTCCAGAGCAGGAACAAGGCTGAGGAGGAAATGCTCCATTGGAGACTGGCGTGGCCTCTTCAGGGACACCAGGATGGCCAGCTCCACCACCGATGGACCATCCTGGGACCGTCCCTCATCTGCCTCGGAGCTGTCCTCCTCTCTGGGCCTGTAAAACAGCACAAAACACAAGGAAAAGAGAAGGCTGATGCTAGATTTTCATTTTAACATTGAAAAAACAAAACACAGGATATAATCAGATTGGTTGTTGACATTTAGTAAAGGTGATCACAAGGGAATCCCACCGAGTAAAAAGCTATCAGTGCGTGCTGTACATCTGATGCTACAATTACATACCTGTGGGTGCAGCAGCAGGAGCTCAGGGACTGGGGAGCAAGGAGAAGCAACAGGGGATGCTCTGCTGCAGAATCAGCTGGTTCTATCAAGACAATATTAAATGTTAACAGGTTTTAAACAATAGTCATAGAGAAAGTATATACAGTGGTCCCTCATTTATTGCAGCATGGGTTGTCAGAATAACTAGCCCCTCGCCACGCACTTTATACACTTTTTTCCCCACACACATGAACATTACTCACAGTTCTCACAAGTTGATTCTCAAAGTGCAAACCTTTGTAGATTGCAAAACGTAAAAGTATTATTATGTCGCGTTTTGTCTTCATCTGCCTGCCACTTTCGTACGCCTTTTTCCCTCGCGGTGCAGGTGTGTATTTCTGAACGAGGGTCATAGTTATGAGTGTTTTTGTGCTGTTTTTTCTATTGGACGTGATGGTTATCAAAACCAAACATGATAAATTTGGCAAGTGCAGGAGACACGACACGGAGGAGATTTGTCAATCAGGCTGCAGAATGCAATGCTGTACTGTGCAATAAAAAATCAGCGAAAAAGCGAGGCAGTGACGGATGAGCGGGACCACTGTGTGCTGTATATTAATAAACTATATTCCTATATGACAACATGCATAAAAGCAGAACGGTATTTGTACATCTGTGGGAAAATAGCGGGACAGTAGGCGGGCTTGCTAGCTTTTGCGCGGCTTTATCGGGTCAGTCTGAAAATTAAAAAGAAGAATGAATGAACTTACCAGGTTGCCCGATCTCCTCACTTCAGTGCCTCCAAGCTCGGTCCTTTTTATTCCTGTCTCGGTAGAAGTAGCAGCTGGCATCATACAGCTCTGGGTGATTAGCCACGGCAGTGATGAGTTTTTCCTCCATACTGAATGAAGGGCTTTGGTTTGATCTGCCCCTGTGACCTGGTTACAGCCACGTCACCGGCCTCCTGATTGGTTGTCGGGGCGCGATTTGACGCCGGAGTTCATATTTTCCAACTCGAGCGTGTGCACAAAATGCAACACACAATCTGACACGCGTGGTTTTCTTCGTGAGTCACACGCGCCCCACGCAGTACACTGACGCGCGTTTCACGAGTTTTGGCGTTTTCGCGACGCAAATCTGCTTCCGCATTTTCGCCGGATGAGCAATCGCGTGTCATCGCGCTCTTTCCATTGACTTTACATGTGAACCTGACACTCTGGCCCCCTATATCGCGTTCGGTGTGTGCGCACCGTTAGGGTACATATTTCACTATCTTACAATGCTGTGATTGCAGCCATTCCCCAACTCTCTGTGAATGGGACTCATGGCCATTGATCAGTGGTCTTTGATTAGTGGGTTTTGGTCAGTGGTTGTTTATCAATGGTCATGAGAATTTGCATAAATAAGATTAAGGAACTGACCTCCCAGGTAATTGTTCTTTCAGTGGGCAGGTTTCAGTCATTATGCAAATGTACTGTTTATAAGATTGGGGAAACCTCCAGTCAGCTGAGACTGAAGAAGTCACTTGGATGAGTGACAACAAAACGCTACATCCAGATGAACAGAATCAAATTTTTGGAGATGTGTGCTGGATTGTTCTTAAGGTGGATTCCGCCAGTGAATCCTGTTTCAGTAAAATAGTAGCTGAGCAAAGGCCTGAATGTATTCAGCTTCTTTTAACTTTAAGTATATATTTAGATGTAAAATGAAACCTAAACGTTTACATTAAATTATATTCAAAGTAAAGCTGAAGTGTCAATCCTTAACCAAGAAAAGTCAAATCGGTAAAGAAACTGAATTTCTCAAGTATTCAGGATGTGATCAAACTGAGTCTCTTGGTTCTCTTGGTTGTAGAATTAAAGGAATTATTTTACGATACTGTACATAACCATCATCTTTATCATTGCATTAATTATCATTTCATCCAAGCATTTATTGAAGTTGCTGGCATTATGTTATAATTTGTATTACGGGGTTATCATAATCACATATTAACATGTTTAGTCTGAGCAAAGGCCTGAATGTATTCAGCTTCTTGTTGCATTTGAGTTTGCCTAGTAACAGGTGACAGAAGGAGGACAAGTCCATGGTGACCTCAAAGGCCTGAGATCATCACCATATTTGGAAAAGGATGCCAGAAAGAGGAACTTCTGTGTCTGCAATCAGCTCTAAAAATTGATCATTGTCTGTACAAGATGTAAATGATGTTCTTAGAAATACAAAAATATGTTATAGAACGCAAGAGGGGGCGTGATAATACCCTGATGTTATAAAAGCAATCTGAAGTGTATTTTCGGGTGAAGATGTACAACTGATGCTTTGCAGTTTGCACCTCCCCACGCGCGTGTATTCATTAAAATCAATTGTTTGACTGACCTCTTCTGGACCATCATTGTTTTACTCTCGTCCTCAATTTCGAACCCGTAACACAGCCCATTGTTCCTGAATTAAGAAGCTAACTTTCTGCTTCTTAATTCAGATAAAATTGAATATTTCTAAGATTTCTAAGATTTCTGAAAATCTTAGAAATATGGAATCTAACCAGATTCTTACTCTGGATGGCATTACCTTGGCCTCCAGTAACACTGTGACGAACCTTGGAGTCACTTTTGACAAGGATATGTCCTTCAACACACATATTAAACAAATATGTAATACTGCTTTCTTCCATTTGCGCAACATCTCTAAAGTTAGAAATATCCTGTCTCAGAGTGATGCTGAAAAACTAGTTCACGTATTTATTACTTCCAGGCTGGACTACTGTAATGCATTATTATCAAGATGTCCTAAAAACTCGCTGAAAAGCCTTCAGCTAATCCAAAATGCTGCAGCAACTTTCCTGACAGGAACTAGAAAGAGAGAGCAGATTTCTTCTGTTTTGGCTTCCTTTCATTGGCTTCCTGTTGAATCCAGAATTGAATTCAAAATGCTGCTTCTTACATACAAGGTCTACAATAATCAGGCTCCATCTTATCTTAAGAACCTTGTTAAGTGTTCCTATGCCAAGAGGCACACTTATTACTATTCCTCGGATTTATTAAGTGTGCCTATGCCAAGAGGCACACTTATTACTATTCCTCGGATTTATTATTATTATTATTAGATGAGATATGAGATAGCCTTTATTTGTCAGTTGCAGGTCTTTTGCCCACAACCGAGATGACAGACCTTGCCGACCGTACATACAATACACAAACATCACATTGGGGAGACAGGTCAGGCTAGGTAGCGAGGAAAAAAAACATCGAAATGTGTAACACAAAAGGATAATACAGGAATGCACAGATATCAACACACCATAGCACAATAAACGCAGACAAGCAACATGGGAAAGAGTTCCAGTGTGTTCTCAACGAGAAGTTTGGGATTGGGTGAGCCTGACTGGTGAAGATATCTACCTATTCGGAACCATGGTAACAGGGTTCTTGCTGATCGGAGCTGGCTTGGCCCTGACTTATCGAAGAATTAAGAAAGCGGAACCGGCTGTTCAAACCCCCACAAGGCTGCCCGCTGGGATTGGAACGATGGGACGAGGCGTGAGTTTCTCAAAATGGGCTCATTGAGTCAGGATAAGATCTTGGAGAGGCTACGGCTGCTGTGAATACTCAGAATAAGATCTCTGACTGCAGACTGGACACATCTCGGAAGGGCTAGCCCGGAATAAGATCTCTGGGCGCAAAATTGGATGACATCTTGGGGAGGCACACTGCCGTGAGTTCTCAAAAATTGGCTTCTTGAGCACAAGAAGTGACAACATCACAGAACGCAAGTATGGCGAAGCTCGCGGCTCTCCAATGGGAGATTGAGAGACCAGTGTTGGACTAGAATTGCTTTGAAATTCATATGAGCTGTTCGCACTAAAATAAAAATAACATCACTTATGCGGATACCCCCTTTGGCGCCAGCTGCAAGGCCGGAGCTGAACAAAACACCCTGATAACGACTGTGTTTAGTCTGTTCCTTCCCATTCCATGCAAGGCCACCTGGGTTGGCTGGAAGACTGTTTACTTAGCCTGGCAGGGCGAAGGACACTGTCTCAGCTGAACTCTGGACACGCACACACATACATATACTGACACTGATAAGCACTCACCGACGCATCACCCTCCCTACCCCGGATCCAACGCCACCTCCAACGCTTACCTCCCCTCTGATGTTATTATTATTAAGTGTGCCTATGCCAAGAGGCACACTTATTACTATTCCTCGGATTTATTATTCTTCTTCTTATTAAGTGTGCCTATGCCAAGAGGTACACTTATTACTATTTGTCGGATTTATTATTATTATTATTATTATTATTGTGTGGATGCCTCATGGCATCCACACTATTGTTTTCCTGTTTCTCTTTATTCTTTATTGTGTGGATGCCCTAAAGGGCTAATGGACAGATTTCCATTATTCTGCTAGCCCTCCTAGTTTCTGAGTTACACGACATTTTGTAACTCCAAAAACCGGCGTTTTTCGCCTCTCACCGCGATCTAATTCTGACTGCTCAAGTCTGTGTTTTAGACACCCGCTCCCTTTGTGACCAGACCTCATTTGGCTCAGAGGGTTGAGCCGCTGCTGTGAGACCCGGTAGCAGCGGTTCGAGTCCTACCTGTGACAGTTGCTACACATCTTCCCTGCTTGCATGCACTCTCCTTTCTTGACACTCTTCAGTGTACCCTTACACATAAAGCAATGTCCATCAAGCGCGTCTACACCTCTTTTTTTAGCAGAAATCTGTCGTTCTCTCAGTCTTCAAACTCTGGAAATGAAGCCGTTTCTTCTCTCGTCATATCTCCGCGACGCAGGTACAAGGAGCTATGTAAATCGCAGTCAAAATACACCAAAGTCCGCTGATTCACCCAGTACAAGAATTATGCTGCTAGCCCTCCTAGTTTTTGAGTTACATGACGTTTTGTAACTCCAAAAAACAGCGCTTTTTGCCTCTCACCGCGATCTATTTCTGCCTCTTTTCAGCAGAAATTCTGCTCATTCACCTCATTTCAGCGCAACGTTCTGCTTCTTTGCCTCTTTTCTGCAGAAATTCTGCTGATTCATCTCTTTTCTGCAAAATTTTCAGCCTTTTCACCTTTTTCAATTCTTTCATCTTTTTCAAATCATAGAGTTAAAATCAAAATATAGTATTTTTACCAAAGCATTGTATTTGTACGAAGTACAGTATTTCTGCCAAATCATAGAATTACTGCAATTTCATAGTATTTTGAGGAATCCCTTTTGTTATAGTATTACTTCTAAGTCATAGTATTTCTGCTTTGTCATAGTATTTGTACTGAAACATAGTATTTCTGCCAAATCATAGTATTACTGCTATTTCATAGTATTTGAGTGAAATTACAGTGTTTCTGCAAAAACATTGTATTTCTGCTACTGTATTTCCGCTGTATTACGTAGTGGCAAAGTAGGAGGCTGACTGTTACTAAGTGCATCAGTGTACATAGGTCATCTCTTGTGTTGGAGTGCCCTCTTGTGGCACCTTTTGGGTAGTGCCTTAGTAAATGTGAACACTGCAAAGAAGTGGTATCAGACTGGTTTGTAGTGGAGGAATTTGTTGCCAGTTTCTTTCATCTTTAATCACTATTCATGTTGTAATGTAGTAGTACCACAATATGGCAGAAACACTATGTTTTGGCACAAATACTTTGATTTGGTATACTTTAGCTTCTTCACCCCTTTTCAGCAAAATTGTCATTTTTTTCACCCCTTTTCAGCACAAATTCCAGCTTTTTTGGCTGTTTTCAGAAAAAAACTCTTTTCAGCAGAAACTCTGCTGATTCATCTCTTTTCAGCGCAAGTTTTCTGCTTCTTTGCCTCTTTTCTGCAGAAATTCTGCCTTTTCACCTCTTTTCTGCACAATTTTCAT
>NW_027052312.1:0-20737 GCF_036321145.2 Pelmatolapia mariae | reverse complement strand
AATTTAAGTGTTGAGTAGTTTACATTTTTTAATACGATCACAAAATTCACTCAGAAGTGACATAAAGATTTGGTGAGCTACTTTTAAACAATTTGAAATGCACATTTTTTAAAATATGTAATCACATATTTCATCTTTTGTAATATTTACCTGTATTTTGTGGCAATAGGTTACTCCCTTTCTCCTGCATAGAGGCCAAACTGGCATCCTTTAGAAACTCTGAATGAAAAGTCCCACTAGGCCTATGGTCTGATTGGGTGCGACGAGTAGAGGTGTCTGATGCTCTGGTAGGTAGTCTTCCTCGGGAGACCTCTCCCCCTTGTCTGGGAAGCGCAGACCTTTCAGGGGGCAAACAGGTCTTCAAGTTTTGAAACTCATTTTGACAGAAAACAGAGCGTGCGTCGCGAAAGGATACAGATGGAATGATTTCTTCTGTCTTGTTATCTATACAGCGTGTCACTGTTTTGGGAGAACTAGGACGAGATGAGTGCCTAGATGTAGACTGAGGTCTAATTACAGGGGGACTTGGAAATCTTTTGCATGTACTAGGACAAGATGGTGGAAGGCGGACTCTAGATACAGGTGGTGCTATCACAGTCAGACTGCAAGAGGATAATTCACCCTCATAAAATTCATTGCTGTTACATTTCCGATCTATTGCAAGTTGAAGAGGAGAAGTTGCTCTGATGCTTGGTTCAACAAGATTTCTCTTATCAGAAGATTCTGCTGCATCACGCAGGTGAATAATCTTACATGCCTTTTGGTAGAGATTATTAGCCTTCTTAATTTCCAGGTTTAGATCTATTTCTGATTGCAGCTGATCTGCATCCTGAGTGCCCGTAACACCATCCTGTGTAACAGGATGGGCAGGAGAGATAGCATTCGACCTTGGCCTTATACATGCTCGGTTTGGTAACACTTCTACATTGTGGATAGATGCCTTCAGGCGATGGGAGATTCCAATCTTGGGGTTTATCACTTGAGAACTAAAAGGTTTCTGCAAACCCACTTCAGTTCCTGCTAGGACCTGAGTACTCTGAAAGGAATCGTCCATCAGGACTTCTGGGGGGGGCGGTGGTAGGTTGTCCATATCCAGCTCGTCCTTGCTATCAGGCCAGCTGTTGTTGTTGTTGCCACTGTTGACTGAACTTTCCTTGTCATTTACTGCGTCAGATAACTGAAGTATGTCACTTTTCCTGGGCATCCTGTTATGAGGTGGAATATTAGTGAGACTCTGCTCAGGTCTCCCATCAGCTACTTTGCTAAAGGTATGAATTAACCTTCTGACAGAGTGGCGTTTTGGTAGTTTGTTTGCTAAGATTGTTACGGAGCAATTTGTCTTATTTGGTCTCACAACGCCTTTGTGTGAACCTGACAATCCATTTAATGAATGCCGTCTTACTTCAGCTCTATCCAGCTTGCAATGAGATCTTGGTAATTCCTTGTTTCCTTGTATTTCAGCCATCATTTTTATTCTATCATCCAAGACCCACTGGCTGTTTTGTAATTCTGTCATTCCACACGTAGTTAATGAAAGGTGTTCAGGCTTTGCTATAACAGGATCAATCAGCGGTTGTTTGACTGTTGCCTGCTGATCTCGATTGTAATTTGCGAACATATAATGAATGGCCTGACTGGGATCAGGTGGGGAAGAGTTCGACCTCTTCCTTCCTCGTGTATCACTTTCCTCCTCTTCATTCTCTTTATCATCATCATCATAATCATCCTCATCCTCATCCTCATTTTCATTATGGTCTCCAAGGTTGGTTGAATTACTGGGGAGACTATCAAATGCACTCCGAATGTTGACTCCAGACCCCCAACTTTCAGATCCAGCACTTCCACGATGCCGGCGATGCCTTTCAGAACCCGTCAGACTCTCATTTTCTCCTCCGATACCACTATCCTCACTATGCAGTGTTGAATCATCTGAGTTGAACTTCCTCATGGCTGCCCTTTCTACTTGTGCGATCACTTGAAAAAGCCTCTTCTCTGCCGTCTGCTTCGTCTGCAGCTTCTTATTTAGCAGTTTATAGAGCGAAGAAAAATATTCCACTGCCTCCTCAAGTGTAGTGTCACCTAGTGCCTGGACTGATCCTCCCACTAACTTCATCTTTTCAGTTGACTGTTGGAGTAGTTGCTGTAAAAGATCTGGAGGTGGATCAGTTTGACATGTTGTATTCATTCTAGGGTTAGCTGAGCAAATCATCCCAGAAGGTAAGGTCATGTATTCACCATGCTCCTTCAACATCAGCTCCCCCTCATCAGCCATATCCTCTAGTGCTTGGTTGATCTCCTCAAAGCGCAATACTAAAGCAGACATCATGGGCTGGAGGGACAGCTGTGTCTGGGCAGCCTGATCTAGTAGGCCCAAAAGAGTTTCATATTTGGAAATGTTTGGGTTCAGAAAGTTATAGGCTGCCTGGTGAGCTCTCAGCATGTGAGGTGGAAAGTCCACCTTTGTCTGTACATGACAGAACTTCCTGTGATTCTCAAAAGACCTTTTCTTGCCTTTACTTCTTTTTTGCTTTGCTGTCTTTTTAATTCCTTTGGTTTGTTCCACATCGGTGATTATTTCTTGGGGCATCGTGTTTACTTCTGTTTCATTAGTGTCCTGCAGATTTGGTACAGTCTTTGCATCAGAGACCAATGGAAATAATTCAGTCTCTTTGCTATGAAATCCTTCATTCGGAAGTGGAAGTTCATTTTCGGTCACTTCGGTTTTCAAACATGTATTCTCAACTTCTACAAGTCTACAATTATTAGCATCCTGTGGTACTTCACCCAGAGAAGCTTTTGGAGATCCTTCTGGCTTTGAAAATAACTTTCCTTTAGATGGAGAACAGCCCATTGTTGCATTCAAAGTGATTTAAGGATTCAAGGAAAAACGAGTCAGGCCAGGAAGTAAAATTGTAAATCCAGGAGTATGGCGGTCTTAAAGGCAAAGTTATCTGGAGTCCTTCAGCTTCGACTTTTGTTGTCTGTCCAGTATGTGCTAGATAACTTCTATTTCCTCAGTCATTTCAGGCATTCTCTCCAAATTTAGGCTCAAACAGTGCAGCAAAGATACCTATAACCTGTTGATGAGGTGGCTACTAAGGCTAACGTGGTATGCATAAGACCGTTTGGGAATGCGGATTGGTTCTGCCCTCTCTCTCTCTTAGCCAGCTTGCACAGATGGCTGTGTTAAGTGCATCAATAAAAACACACAGGCCTGTGCACATGTACACACTCAGGCATTTCCATTTAAGACTTTAAGCTCATCAGATTAACCAGAGACAAATTTGTCAGGTGGTGTTTTTAGCCGCACCCACTGGCAAGGTTTGCATGCAAAAGCTCTGTTTACCTGAGACCTTCAATGTCAGGCCACAGGACATTTTAGCAATAGTTGTAGGAAAAAAATTAGATTTAAATAGTTTGCAATACAATGACTTACAAAAATCTATGAAACCATATTCTCTGATTTCATCGTATCTTGAAAAGGTTATATTTATGTATCTGCAAGTATCCTTGTATAGGTTTTTAGGTTGTTTACTGATATTTTGCAATGTAAATTCACTTAATACTCAAATGTTTGGTACACAAAAAAGTTTAGCTTTACCCTTCTAAAGCAATGACAATGAATATATAGTAACAGTCATACTGTTCATTTTTTTTAATTATTCCAAGCTGGCAACACATGTGCCAAGTGTAAATACATTTAGGACATAAAGAACATGTCAATCCCTTTGTGAAACAACTCTGTGGGACTACGACATTGAAAGACTAGGTTTTGGAAAGCATATTTAGAAGAGTGAGGAGTGGCATTATGTATATCTCCATGTAAACTATATCCTTGTCCCATCTTGAGTTGGATGGCAAGCTTTTTTGTATGAGGCTCAGGACCGTCATAGTACATTACAATCACCCATCTTCCCTTCTATTATAAGCATAAGGTGTGTGTTGTGCTAGCTAAGTAGACTAGGCTATTTGTAAGAGTTGGATTGCAAGTGTAATCTTCTTGCTCCCTCCATCTAGAAGGTTCAGGAGGTCACTAGTCCCATCTTGAACATCACCTGTACTTTCATTTTGGAACAATTTTTTAACAGGAGATTTTGATTGGATGTTTAAACAACCGTCTTTCAAAATCTTTGTGCTTTCTTTTAAAAGGTTTTCAGTCTCTGAGTAATGCTGCATAGAAAATAATTAAAAATATAAAAGGGGAAGGGGGCTATTCTTGTAGCTTCAAATCACAAATGAAAACCAAGTTAACAAACCAAAGATTTCACAATGTATATTACTAGATCTGATTGAATTAGTTTGATTGTAAACCCCCAAAAAGATTCAATCAATTTATGACTTTTATGTAATGTGTGGGCCTTTTTTGCATAGTTGGTTGATATTCTTTCTCTATTAAATGAAATTATGATAAATATTAAAAAATTGTTCATTTTTTTGTATGTGAGCAAATTTATAAATTCATCAGGGGACCAAAGAATTATTTCTCCCACTGTATATTGTATGTAAACTTTATAACTAAAGCAAAACCATTACAGTAGTGACAGCAGACAATAGTTGCCTCTTGATCAAGCATCAAGGATCATTATTATTGTGATTATTATTCCTCTCTAATCTCTCATGCATACTTTTTAAATATATAGTTCATTAAGAACTGCATTCCCGGACAGGGGTAAGACCAGAAGCACAGAATATCATAAAACCTGAGCCCAGCTCTAATCCCTGATACTCACATCCAGGTGTACCACACTAACACGAACCAGGCAAGCTGCTGGTCATTAGAGCAGATGGAGCTTAAGCTGTTGGAGGTAAGTTGTTTGCCATCTCTTTCTTTGGTTTATTAAAGACGTCACAGCCAGTACATAAAACTCCATCTCAATTCACTCCATTTAAGCTCAGGTCCTCTACCAGGGACAGCAAAACACCAAACCAGCTTGTCAGGAGTGCTCGCTCTGGCTTTTTCTTGGAATCCACTCACATGGGTGAGAGGAGGATGTTGGCCAAATACACATCCGTCTTACGGAATCCCTCTCACTCTCTGCATGACACATTAAGAGTATTCGGCAGTTCATTTGGCAACAGATTGTTACATTGACTGGGTAAGAAGGAACACTACCACAGGTCCTTTAAGACTTTACAATATAGTCAATTTAAAGTAATACTCTGTACTATAATGTGGTCTATATTTTCAAAACACTTGCATGCCTATCACTTCTGTGCAATATTCCACACTGTATATGTGCATTATCCAGATTTATATAGTTTTTTTGTATATTACCCTATCTAAATTTATTGGTCTATTTAGTTTATTGATCTGAAGTAAAGAAATCCCCCAGCGTTGGATTAATAAACCCATGGACTTGTTTTCCATTTTCCTACCAAAAGCATGCAGAATTGTGGGCTGGGGTAAGAGCTCTGCACATCACTGTTCTTTATAATTTCTCTCTTTTTTCTCCTTTTGTGGTCACTGAGATATGTGCCTATAGACACAGTAAGCCAAATGTATCACCTGGATGTTATCAGTCCATACAATGGGCGTTATTAGCAGAAATCAGCCTGATAGCTAGATTCACAGTAAATATCCCGATTAGCTTCAGTGCATCTATAATAAATATGTACTAGTTCCAGTGCTTCACTTAAACTGTATGGTACTCATGCAGACCCAGGGTCAGTGTAAAATACAATCCTACCTGTCTGAACAAAGTCTGGCTCCTTTAATCCTGCCTGTTTAATGCAGGTTGATGCAGGTTTATTGATCCTCTTTCCAGCTGTCACACCTGTCACGTCTGAGAGTCAGCTATAAACTTAAAGTAACCTTTGCATCATGCAAAGACTCTGTAATACTGTAAATGATCAGTAACTTAGGTTAACAATAAACATTAAACAGTACCTCTCTGTCTGTGTGTGCTGCACATTTATAATCAGGATTTCAGTCAGGCTGCACTGAGTGTGGGACTGTTGAAAACAGATTAAAGATGCAAATTTAGCATTATGGCTGATGGTGGTGTAAAACCTCTACTTACCTTCTACACCAGGGGTGTCAAACTCAATTGGACAGGGGGCCAAAACTCAAGGCACACTTTAGGTCGCGGGCCAAACAAGATAAACATTTATTGAACACACTAAAACAATGTTTTTTAAACATAAATATGAATAAAAACAGACAGGAATATTATTCCAAATTAAATAAACTTAAAAAAATTAACTTTAACTTTAAATATTTTGCTCTTTATAAAACTATATCCTGTCAAAATTATGCAAGTTAGAAATATGAACATGTTGCCAAAAACCCCAGAAAAAAATAAATGAAAGCAAACACAAGGTTGGAGCCGCATGTAGACAGAGCTGGGCATTGCTTCGGGAGTGGAACTAATAAACTCTGCGGGCCATTCAGTGTCGTACTTTCCCTTGAGTGTATCATTGCACTGTAGCTCCATCTGAATCTGCACAGGTGCAGTTCAGCAAAGTCCGCTGACTTGGTTCAACATTACTTGGCAACAGGGAAACTGGTGCATTTGTGACAGCTTCACTTGAAATGCCTTCACCGCATCATACATGCCATGTCCATGAACTGACAGATTTCCTTGCTGAGCTCAAAAACTCTATTGAGAATTTTTATCCCAACTCAGCCAACGGACCTCTGTATGATAAGGAATGTCGGCAAACTCTGAATCTATTTCCCACATAAAAGACTGAAATTGACGGTGATTTAAACTTTTAGCTCAGATAAAATTTACGGTTTGCGTTACGGTGATCATTACATGCTCCATTTTTAGGACTTTACCACACAGCGTTTCCTGGTGTATGATGCAGTGATATGCTGTAAACTCACCGGTACATTTCTCCTCCTGCATCTTTACTCGCATCCTGCTGACTAGTCCGCTTTTTTCACCGCACAACACCGGCGCTCCATCTGTTGTAAGTCCAACAAGTTTGTCCCAGGGCAGTTTCATGTCGGTTACACTTTGACATACGTTTTCAAAAATGTCTTTTCCTGTCGTTGTCCCGTGCATCGATTTAATGTTCAATATTTCCTCTCCACGGATGAAGATGGCCAGCTGTGCAATGTCCATCATGTCTATACTTTCATCCACAGCAAGAGAGGATGCAATAAAGTTTTTGCTTCTTTCACACAACTGTGTTCTTAAATCAGTGGCCATCTCACAAACCCGATCAGCAATCATATTTCTCTTCAGGCTCACATTTGCCAAAATCTGCCTTTTGTCTGGACACAAGACGTCGCACACCTTCATCATGCAGCTCTTCAGAGTGCCGGGATGATTTGGCTATCTCCTCTGCTACAATAAAACTTGCTTTCACAGCAGCTTCACTTTGTGATTTTTGCTCTGGTGAAAAAAGTCTGCTGAAATGTCAGATTCTTCTTTAGCTCTTCTACTTTCTGTAGTTTCTGCTCTGCATTTAGGTTTTTCAGCTTATCCTGACGTTTTGTCTCGTACTGCCGTCTTGAATTAAAATCCTTAATTACAGCCACATTACCTCCACTAATAAGACACACGGGTTTACGGCAATGTCTGTAAACATATATTCAGTCACCCACTGGCGCTGAAAGGCTCTGCTTTCAGAATCAACTTTTCTCTCCACCATTGTGAGCTGCTAGCTTTGCAATAACAGAAGTTTGACTTGATTGATGCGGGAATGTTCCCAGTTAGCCTAGCGTTCAGCAAGGAGGCTGCAGCGCTGCATTATGGGATCTGTAGTTTGTCTATTATTAGCGCCTCACATCGCCGGGCCATGCATAACAATAATAGTACATCTATATAAAATGATCTTGCGGGCCGGATATAAATGTACGCCGGGCCGGATGTGGCCCGCGGGCCTTGACTTTGACACATGTGTTCTACACGGTGTATTTGTTACTAATTTATGTTTGTTGTTGTTTAACACAGATTTCAGAGGAGGAGCACTGTTACTTCATCTTTAATACTTTAAAGCAGAACTGGATTGGAAATCAAAAGGTCCTTAAAAGCTTTTTCTGCTCCTGACCCTCAAAGCCAAATTTCACCCCTGAGAGCTCACAGATTACGATTGTTTTAACAGTAACATTATCAGAAACATAGGTGAGCAACAATACTTAATATCTGCTTTTAATGTAATCATCATTTATATAGCGATCTTGTATTTGTTAAACATTTTGCAGGATGGCATCGCAGTTTTTTCATCTACTGAAGTTTCATTTGTCACTGTGGGACTGCTGAGTGACCTGAAGAACTCATTTCATTCATTTACAGAAATGTTTCAGAGAAACTTTGAAAAATGGCAGACCTCAGGCCAGATTTAATTGATAGAGATATATGCATTTATTATGAAATTTATGTATCCCAGATAATTGTTTTTCATCTTGTCATGGGAGACCCACCCCTTTCTCTGGAGTTAACTGCAGCCCAAGATAACTAGTGGGGGTATTTACACACTCACGACCAGTGGGGTAAAAAGAGCAACCAAAAAGCTGGCAGCCTGCACAGCCACAGATGTGCTAGAAGCTAGAAGAGCTAGAAGTGCTACTCATGGAGAAACTCTTGGTGAAACTTGCTAAACCTATCAGGGGACAGGTACTCCAGCCCAAAAACATGATATAACCCCACATAAAGGCCAGCCACAAAGTGAACCAAGTCATGAAGAGGTTAAATGACTACAAACATAAAAACATAAAAGGCACTAGTTCCCACAGTGGAGTTCCCTGACATTGAGTTAATTGTACTGAGCTCGTATTAACAGTTATAACGGACTACGCTGAGACATTGCATTGGATTATTGTTTCTATCTTAATGATTTCAGCTGACTTTTTTCAGCTCTGCTTTTTCCTTTTGGTAGATCAAAGCAGCTCGTGCTGTTTCTGCTTCCATTTTGATGGCAAGAAAAAGAACAAGAAGAGGAATGCTTCAAAGAAGTGTCATTCTTGGTCTCAGTGAACAGTGGGCCAATCATGGTCACACACTGCATGTGGTTTTAAAAGCAACATGTTTGTCCAAAGCAACAATCAATACACTGATTAAAAACTTTGAAATCTGTATTTTTGGTGCTAGATGTGTAATATTAGTGCATGCTATGGTTTGTTCAGTTCTGTTTTCTATTTTGATGAACACCTACACCCCACAATACTGTTTTAGTGTTGTTTTCACATCCTTCAGATTCTTTGACTGTTCATTTTAATTTACATAACTGTTAGTGTTTCATTTATGATCTTTTAATGCTTACACTACACGGTACAGCGTGCTATCATTTCTTTTTTAATATGATGGACTGAACACAGGCGGTATCTGCTTTTGACTATGCAAAGATTAATCTGATCCCATTTCCACCTGTATCTACTGTTTCAAGATTTAACTGAAGTTTGCTCAACTATAACTGTCAGGATATATGTTGATTCCAGCTGTCATAGGGCAAAGGAATGAATCAGACTTGTCAAATGTTCTTTGATTAGAAACAATTTAAAGTTCATAACTTTCTTACAAATAAAACTATAATGACAAACATGAACAGCTGTGCTTATTTCTGCGACATGAATGTTTGTAAACAACTTTATTTTTTGAATGTGTTAATATTTAGATAGTTCACATTTGTAGGCTGAAACTGTATATGATATATATATATATATATATATATATATATGTACAATATTCAAGTAATGTCTTTACCCTGTGCAGTGTGTGGACGCTGTGCACGCAATCACCTCATTCACTGTAGTAAACATGCACCGCTACATAACATGACTGACTCTGTCTCCATGGTTACATCATATCGTACATTATTAGCAATGTAAACAGCTTCCAAAGATACTGCCATAGCTCTCTGCAGCTGTAACACTTTCACTGTTTGCAAATCATTTCATATTTTGATAGTTATGAAAAAAGCATATGTTTATAGGTCATGCCAGGCGGTTGCTTTGGTGGTTGCTGTGGACTAGGGTGGACGGTGCGTTCGATTCCTGTTTCAAAGTGGCGACAGTCTGCCGTAGCTCGAATTCAAACTCCACTTTGGTCTTTAAGAAAAGGCCTTTCATAGCTGTTCATGACACACACACACACACACACATACACAAAGCACTTTGCCAAACCATGACAGGATGCAACTTTACCTTTAAAGTGTCTGATATAAAATAGAAAAATGAAGCAACCAGAGGTTTAATGATGAAGACTCTGGGGGTCTGTAGTTCACGTTTTACAGTCCTGAATGACTCTTTGCACATTCATATAATTCATTGAAGTGGAGTTTAGAATGCACTTTGCATTTAGACTGTTACTGTTTAATTTTTTTACATTGTTATGTCATGAATAAGGTTTACCTGCTGAAGGTTTGATTGATCAGTTGGACAATACAGTCAAAGACAGAGTTTCAATTTGCAAGAATCCTAGTTGGATTTTTGTTTTCATTCATATTTCTGAACCAAATATTGAATACGACTCTGACAGACTGGATACCTGCCCACAGTGTACACTACCTTTTACTCAAGGATCCCAGGACAGAGCCCTGTAGCTTGGATCACAGTTTCAATTATAAAAGAAAAGGAAACAGGCAAAAAGCAAAATAGAAAAAAAATAACATTGTGAGGTCATTTCTTCTAAACTGACGACAACCCCCCAAAACTTGTCATTCTCTCACAGCAAAGGATCAGGCTCACGGCTTGGGCCAATAATGTATGTTAGATTGTCAGTTGCTCAGTATGCTAAGGTCACCATGTCTATTTGGGTATAATTAATATCCAAAAAGCACTAAAAGTTATACCGGAATTTGACTAACAGCATTATTAACTGCATGTTTTTCTTCCAATTTTCTCACATAATTTGAAAAATTAGACTTTGTAAATAAGTGAAAATTTCATATTGTTGCAGTCCTAACAGCTCCTGCTTTGAAACACTGAACTTTAAAATTTACCTCATGAAAGATAATAATTCACAGTGGCACACTGTCAGTATAATTCTGACTTTAATATCACTGTTTTAATCTGAATCTTTCTCAAATATGCTATGAATAAATACTGTTGCAACTCACTGTGGAAAAGCTGTGTTATTAAAATGAATCTGTCACATGTGAGGACGAGGACACAAATGGAGGACACGCAGATGCTGTCACGGTCGGACGGTCCTCCCTGGACGACCTGCTTTTTGTGTGGTTTTGTGTGTGTTTTCTCTCCGCTTTCTCCTCGTCTTCCGCTGGCGGCTATAGTTTGAAAGTCCGCACTTCCGGGAGAGTGAGCGTGTAACGGCCTCTGACCCGGAAGCACCTCCGCTCGGCAGCCGACACACCTGTGCCTAATCGTCCATCCAGTTGACGCTAATTATCCTACATTTGGAGCTGAGGTATTTAAGGGTGTGTCCAGACGGCAGTCGACGCTGGATTGTACTCTAAGCCTGGTAATACTGGATGCTCTGTGTTAAGGGCATTGTGCTGACTAGGGAGCTTTCTCACCTGTGTTTGTCGCTCGCTTTTCCTAGGAGCTGGAGGACGGAGTGGATGGTCGGGAGAAGAGAAGCTCAGTTTGGATAATCACTTTGGAAACCGAACTGCAAGGTCACCGGGAGCAAGGAGGAGAACGCTAACTGGGACTTTTTGCACTACTGTTTTTTCATACTGGAACTGTCATTTGTGAGCAGTGTAAATAAACCGCACTGTCTGCGTTCCGCGCCTGGGTCCTTTTCTCCCACACGCCCCGACAGATTCAAAGTCAAAAATCCAAACCTTTAGTCAAAAACAGGCAGTGGTTACGAACAGAAAGACAAGCAGCCAATCAACAGTCTTCAGGGTCAAACATAAAGAGAATTCAAACAGCAGCAAAAAATAACTGAACACTGAAAAACTTGAAGCAATGTGTGACGCTACAAAGGGAAGCAGCTGAGTATATTCAATAAATTATCATCAATTACAAAAGAGAAAAGCACGTAAAGGCAGCATACAAAATGAGCAGAATACAGAAAGAGCAGAAATTACAAAATAAATAAGGAAATGACTTCAAACTTACTGAGAGCAAGGCCTCTGTTACAAATCTGTCTGTTACAAGCTGTCTCATACAAAACATGTTGTACACGTACAATATTGTAAGTGTTCATAGTAATTCAAAAGCTGGCTCTACCTGAACCACTTAAATATTTGATAAAGTCACTGAGTCAACAATTTACAAAGTTTTTTTTTCTTAATTGCAGTCAGAGTGTGGCTGGTAAAGATGAAAACACATACAGAATGTAAACTGTCTGAGTTTGGTGAACTTTATTAGTTAAAAATGATGCCACCCCCCTAAAAAAACAAAAAACAAAACCCAAACAAAACCAATCAGCCAAAACACACAAAAAGCCTTATGAATATGTCATATTCATAATCGTCATGATCAGGGGTCCCCAATCCCAGTCCATGAGGGCCGGTGTCCCTGCAGGTTTTAGATCTCACCTTGGGTCAACACACCTGAATCACATGATTAGTTCGTTACTAGGCCTCTGGAGAACTTCAAGACATGTTTAGAAGGTAATTTATCCATTCAAATCAGCTGTGATGACTCAAGGACACATCTAAAACCTGCAGGGACACCGGCCCTGGTGGACTGGGATTGGGGACCCCTGGTCATGATCAATACATGACATGGCGAGGTCCTGAGGTAGGTGGGGCTGTCTTTGGTGATGTCACCATGACAGGCAGGAACAGTATCTGGCACATGTTGGTGAAACATCACAGTACACCTGTATAGTTTCCTTTCCAGCTCTTTGACATTTGACACTTCAACATTGAGGGAAACAAGAAGAAACGGTGTTGGGTCAGATGATCACATGGTTTCTAAAATAACTGACAGGAAATAACCAGGTAAATAGAAATGGATGGGATGTGTTTAAAGTAATTATAGTTAAGGTAACTCTACATACCAAAGGGAGAAGCACACAGGTGAACAAGGATCAGATGCTGAATGCTGCTCTATTCTTTTGTCGCTTGTCTCAGTCCTTTGGCTGGTTGGACAGTCCAATAGTGAGATCTTGCCCATCTGAGGAACAGTTTGAAAACACACAATTATTATTACTATTATCATCATCATTATTATTATTGTTATTATTATGGTCAAAGTTGGATGTTAATTCTGTCCTTTAAAAATGTTCCTGTAATATAATTTAAGGCTAAAATGGCTCAGATGGTCTCTCTCTAAGAGTATCTCCTCTGAAAGTGGAGACAGGTTCATCCACTGATCCACATCACTTTACCTGGATGTTTTCTTTGAAGCTGGATGATGACTCCTCTTTCCAGTTCCAGCTTTGCAGACCAGTTGGCCTCTGAGGTCACAGTGATCATCTGTAGCAGGAGATGGGAAATTTAAATCAGTTCCTTGCATGCTTTTTTCCCCCCATGTTTAGAAAAATACTCCTAAAATAACCAAGCAAGTAAATATTATTAAAGACTTACACACTTCATTAGACGACAGTGAACACATCTCCCTTTTATTCCATTTCTCCATTCTTGCTCAGAACATAAGGTAACAAATATCCCAGTAAATCACAGTAAAATGTAAAGCACATACTATGTACAACATGTGCCTGTATAAAGAACATTGAATTTTAAACCATCCATAACTGTTTCTTCTTTAGCTTGGATGGTTCATCTGCTGCCTCTGATAAGAGATCAGATCAGAATGATAATTTTCTGTACTCTGCAGTCTATTTACACCTACAGGCCAGTGGACATTCTTTCAGTGATGAGGATGTACACATCCTGGACAGGGAGGAACGCTGGTTTGAGCGGGGAGTCAAGGAGGCTATTTACGTGAAAAGGGAAAAACTTTCTCTGAATCGAGGAGGGGGGCTAAGGGTACATCTTTCACCATCTTACAATGCTGTGATTGCAGCCATTCCCCAACTCTCTGTGAATGGTACTCATGGCCATTGATCAGTGGTCTTTGATCAGTGGTTGTTGATCAATGGTCACGACAATTTGCATATTAATGCAAGAAACCAACCTCCTATTGTTCGCCAGTGGTGCTAGTTTTAGTCATTGTGCAAATGTACTCTTTAAGTGGTTGGGGAAACCTGCAGTCACTCATCACTTGGATGAGCGACGAGCAGAATCAATGTTTTGGGACTTGTTTGATTTCTTACCACTTCACTGAAAAACAGGTTCAAAGAGTTGAACTAGAAGGGTTATGCCTTCCAAATGTTGCAAAATCATGTTATTTATATGTTCTAGCTACCACACTAAGTGGCAATGCATAAAATATGACCAGTTATTTTAGAAATGTGTACATAAATGAAATAATGTGGTTCCTTGTCAAAAAAAAATTTTAGTGTTGTAAATCTGATTTAACCTTTAGAGAATTGTATCAGGGGTTTTATTTCCCTGGAAGGATAAAAAGACTAAGCTTACAATAAATGCATTTATTTTTGTTAAAATAAGTTAAGTGCCTGGCTGGCTCGTGACCTGGCCCCGGATAAATGGAAGAAGATGGATGGATAAAATAAGATAAATTAGGATTGCACCACCTCCACTGGTTTAAAATTAGAACAATCCTAAATTGCCATCATCGTAAAATGTATTTGCCATTAAGTAAGTATTGACTTACAGGGGCACCATGTACACATTCAGCAGTCTGGCCACTCAAAGACAGTAAAAAAGTAACTCCTGACAATGTTTCTATAAGGTATTTTTGTGCACTGCTAACTGAACCTTGAGCTATATTCATGTAATACAATTCTATTAGTACACAAGAAGCATGTGCCCTACTTCTGCAATGCTTTGCCTGCATGTGAGCTTGCGTCACACATCATGTGTCCAAGGTGCGCTCCAGGTAGTAAGCCAGTTGTATTTACCTGCTCAATTTCATGGATGACAGCAATGATCTGTGTGCTGCATAACTGAGGCAAACAAAGAAGAAAGATTTTTTGTTGTTTTTTTAATAAAGGATGCCTCAGGAAGGCAGTAAAGAAAGCATCAGAATAACAAGATGAAATAACACTTGTACATGTAAGAAAGTGTGCATATGTATTCAAAAGGTAGCAAATAAATACTTCCTCTTTATTTTTCACAAGAATAAAATAGCTCTGTTTTCTTTTTCTATGTAAAGTTGCATTACATTTTCTGAAATTTCACCTTCACTCCATCCTAATGCATTCGAATAAAATCAGATGTCATTTGTTAGTTCAGTAAATTAAACAGCAACCACTATTGCGTCACTTGTTGAGGATCCACTGTCACAGATGTGTGACAAAAAATGAGAATTGGTAACTGTAATTTCATAGACCAACCATGTAACAAGTTGGTAACATATATTGTATGTGTAACTTGGCTGGATAAGGTCAATAAAAATATTTTACTACATTATCATTTAACATATTCTCAGACCTAAATCTATGATGACCCCTACACACTGAGGACATGTATTGGGTCTGTAAGGTAGGGGGTGCCAGACTAAACAGCTAAGGAGATAGACCGCGTTATCTACCAATGACAAAGTTGGTGGTTTGATCCCTGGATCCTCCAGTCTGCATGCTGAAATATCCTTGGCAAGATACTGAACCCCTAGGTGCCCGTGACTCATCCATCAGAGCAAGTGCGTGTGCATTAATGTAAAATGAAGTGCTTAAAAGCATAGAGTAAGAGTGCTGTGTGAAAGGCTGCTTGAGGCTTGTAGCCAAAGTTGCTTGGCTAGAATAGACTTCTTCGTCTGACAGCATGTGGTGTCCATGCACCTTACTATTTATCTGGTTTCACACATAATATTTGAACAAATTCATGAAAAAATAGCAATTTGATCAATTTAAGTAATTAATTATTGATGTTTATGAGTTAAAGTGACAGACTAGTGACCTGTTGCAGGTCTGCCCTGCTACTTGTCACAGATCAACTAGACCTCAAATTGGGTCTTCTTTCTCCGCAGCCAATGAGCACCAGACCCACACAGTGTCTTACTGTGATTTCACCAAAGTACTGCCAGCTAACCCGTTTATCCTGTACAAAACTACAGAGCATTTTCATGCAACATTTCAATAACACAAAATTTGTATACTTAGTTTGTTTTGCAGGAAACTTCACAATATGAAAATATATAATTCATTTAAACATTGTTTACAGATGTAATTCAAAATGGTAAATAGACTTCTACAGCACCTGAGCACTCAGAGTGCTTGATACAAATTGCCTTATTCACCCATTAATGCAAGCACTTTTTCTATGCTTTCTATCTTGGGTAGTATCTTGCCCAAGGATATTTGGCATACACATGAGTAGATAACCAGATGACCTGCTCTACCTCCTGAGCTACAGCCACCCCTTAATAATGACATTACATGTAATCTTTAAATCTACAGTTTATCAAGTGTCACTGAGCAGTCCTTACTTTTAAATATTACCTCTCTTTTTCCTCTCCTGTCTCTCTTACGTCTTTGTGGATCTCCCTGGGAAATACAGCAGGTGAATCTTTAGCTAGCAACACACAGTGCAACAGACTGTACACATACAGTTTGTATGTTCCCTGATATTTACTGAGTTATTAAACCTAAAGTAACAGGTCTGTTTTGAAAATGTAAGAAATAGAAAGTATAGATTTGCGTTAAAATGTGGAGAGTAAAACAAAAAAGTTTTCAGAAAAGTTAAATACCTGAAGATCTACTGTAATCTACAGTAACCTCTTAAACATCATAGGTCTCACTATCATTTTGTAAACCACCCCCCTTGAGTCAGTTGGCTTGTCACCTGCTCAACTGCTGATGGGTAGAAGACCAAGAAACAAGCTGCCTGCAGGTAAAAAGCTTTGTCCCAAAAGCACACGAAACTGTCAGGGTCAAGGAGCTGCTGGATAAGTCTAAAGTCTTGCAAAGGTCCTACGACAAGAGGAGAGCAACAACATACTGTCTTCCTCTAGCACCAGAAAATGAAGTCAGGATGCAACCTCATCTGGGCAATGCCAAATTGGCTCCTGCAGTTGTTGTTTGCGAATGTGCTGCACCCAGGTCCTACACTGTGGACTGAGGTGGGAAGGAGTTGTGTTTGCAACAGCCAGCATCTTTGCGGGAGTACAGCAGTTCCAAAACAGTCCTGCAATTTTATAAGTGATGAGAATTGGACAGTCAACTGATATTTCAACAGGACCGGAAATGCCTTTACAGGTGTCCACTGAACAGTCAGCTGTGTCAGAAAAACAACTTTAGGACACTGGTCTTCAGGTTTCAGTGCCATACACCACCAAGTAAGGCAGAACGTTGAAGCCAACTGAAAGACTTGCTGTGTTGCTTGTGGATATCAGGGCTCTGGTCTGTGTTTCTTTTGAAGAAGGGAGGGTGTAATATATCGCTGTACTGGGAGTGCTGCTAATTTCCAGCTTGCTGTGACTGCTCCTTGGCCAGCAGACGGCAGGTGAGTGCTGCAGTTGTGTAGTGACTAAAATGGCAATAATCGATTAAAAAGAATAACCATCATCTCTCGAGCCCCTTGCTGTTTTTAGTAGCAGTTATAGTAAAATACATCTTTCACTTTGCTGCTGCTATCAATCTGTCACTATACCTGCACTCCTTTGGTTTCCATCATTTGCTTTGAATTGGATGAGCATTAATCTTATTTATAATCGATAGATCCAAAGTTAAAGCTGGAAATGGTGCATTATGTAAATTGCTTTTTTTTTTTGCATTATATGGTCATCTTCAAATTTTCTGAGGCTTTAAGCAAGATAATGAAAACAACTGTACAACGCTGCTCTCTGTTTATAGCAAACAGAGCTGCAAAAAGTAGCAGCCTTTGTTTCTACCTGTTCATGTTCTGCAGATGACTTGCAGCAACAAGCTTATTTATCTCACTGCCCAAGGACCTTGTGTTTCGCGTGATAATAATTGAAGGGTGCTTTTCCATTTTGGCTCAAATAAGTCTGATGTTTGAAGGCATGCAGAGATGGAAAAACAAAACAAAAACAAAACCCTCAAATGTGTTAAACCCAACGAACAAGCAAGCCTATTCTGAAAATGTAATGACCAGAAAGGAGGTGTTTATATTCAGCTGTTGGGGGCAAAAGTCAAAAGTTATTCGAAAGCTAATAAAGTACTTCTACTTTGTTGCTTCCCACCACCTGCTTGCACACTGTGGTCCACTAGTGACCTATTGTAATTCGTCATTATCAGGTATTACCTCCTGAAAAGCCTTCAGCAGGTTCAAAACCAAGGTTATCATAAATATGAAATAGAAATATTAAATGAAAACCAGACCAAGAAAAACCCAAAACAAAACAAACTTAATTGGAAACAATTTTGTGAGCTTGGAACACTAAGCTAAAATACAATACAAATAGAGGAAATATCCTCAGCTTTAGTATTGGTTAGTCTATATGCAAACACACAAATCCTTGTGTACACTGTACATACAAATGTTTTCTAGGCTGAATTTGTTTCTCATCTACAAACTGCATCAGACCTTCTGTGTACCAACAAATAAGTGAAGTTTCAGAAAACCTTTTCAAATGGAATACTACTAAAAGCTTTAATTTTAATAATCATTGTTACGTTAATAATTATATTTAACTTACTGTCTGTGTAGGTTGTCAGTCACCCAGGTCATAGTAAAACAAGGAGTTTGGAAAGAAAAGCAACTGGACTTCTTTAAGTTTCTTGACGATGTTTGACCTCTCGAAGCTTCTCCAGTTCAGTTTCTTCAGAACTGGAGGCACTTTTTCTTTCCAAGCTCCTTAGATTCCTTACAGTATGCATCCCCTTCTTAATTTCCATTAGCAACAAACATGTTCTGTCAATGAAGGCCCAGGAAGACAGTCACTTAAATTTGTATTTATTCAAAGACAGAGATCCAAAACGTTTTCAAGTCACCTGATCATTTTCTTATGACTACTTTATGTTGCTGATAAATACCATCATTTTAATAAATTAAATTAATCAGTAACACAGGTCAGTATTAGTGTCTGTTCATCCTTTTGATATGATACACTTGCAGTATCATTACTAGATACAACATTTCATAGACACATAAATGATTCATGGCACCTGAATCAATGTGAAACGCTACAGTATGGCTTTTTTATTCCTTCCCGTGGAATCAGCGTGGCTTATGTTGCATCATTAGATCACATTAATTTAGTCTATTTGTTCCCTGACTGTTAGTGTTTTATCTGTTCAGGCCTATAATAGCCATACAGGATCTTCAAATGCTCACACACAGCATGCTAAAACAGCAGTATCCAAACAGGGCATGCATGTGTCACTGATGCTACACCACCCTCTGCCTGTGCCGCTGGCTCACAGGCAGTCCCGGTGGTTTGAGGGAGGAGGGAATGGGCAGCTCGAGTAGGCTGTCCGGAAAGCTGGCAGGGCTCAGCTGCTGCAGAACAGTCTGCATGGCGCTGAGAACCAACGGCGCCGGGCTCCTTCCCGACAGGTACAGGTAGGTCTCCTCGCCTAGCACCTTGCTCCAGCGCTCCGATTCTCTAACCAGAGCTTCCTTCATTTTGAAGCGAACTTTTGGCATAAACAGGAGCAGGTTGTCCAGACACCGCCTTTTCTCCCCACTTCTGACCACCGTGGAGTCTCTGAGCTTTTCCAAAGTAATGTCCAGCGGGGTCAGGCCGTTGTGGTCTTGGGCGTAGGGGGACGCCCCGCTCCCCAGGAGCAAGATGACCGCCTCGGGACGCAGAAGCTCGCAAGCCAGATGTAGCGGGGTTCTTCCGTCCTCGATGTGAAAACACCCGGCTCGGTCCGTGTAGGACGGGGTACTGGCTATACGGTGGGTTTCTTGTAAGATGAGGCCAAGAATGTAGCGTCTGTCGTAGCGAACAGCCATAGCGAGGTGAGGCGCGGAGGACGGACAGGGGCAGAAGCGCTCCCCGGGTTTTGCTAGCGCTTCATCCGTGTATCGGCTGAGGAGGTACTGAGCGTACGCCTGGTGGTCATGAACTATAGCGTACAGCAACGCCTCCGACGGGCTGTAAATCCTCTGACCAGAGTCCTCGTCCAAGTAAAAAGTTTCCATCGTCCGCATGTCCTCCAACATCCAGACCGGCTTTAGGTCCCGCACGGCCCGGTAGAAGAGCAGCGAGAAGGACTTTCGATGCTTCTCGACGCTCCGAGCCTCCGAAGTGACGGTTAAAGAGGCCATGGCAACCCGAGTGATATAAATTCCAAGCACCTTACACGGTTTCATTCACAAGAGCCAGAAACTACCATTTTCCCAACAGAAGCTCGAGTCCAGGGACCCACTGAGTCAGTGTTTGAAATAACCGACATTCCTGTAGCTGCTGGAGCCCTCTGCAGTACTGTGCGAGGGCGCATGCGCACAGCGTACAAACGTCAAAAGGTTTTACAAACTTTATTGACAGTTGAGCTGTGAGCTGATTACAAGGGCTGTGTCCAAACTCGGGGGCTGGGCTGCATCCTTGGAAGGATAAAGAATAGACAAGTTACTTTGACATCTATGTTCAAGTGCATTTTGGTGCTGATGCTACGTTTACTAATCTACAACTTTTCGCAGCTCTTTAGAATAGAATAGAATAGAATAGAATAGAATAGAATAAACCTTTATTATCCCACGGATGAGAAATTTCGGTGTTACAGAGCTCTTACAGCAAGGGAAAATAAAGTATAAAAGGGAGACACAAGGTGGTAAACATAAGCAACCGAAGTTCGTATACACAGGTATATACGGGTAACAATGTGCAGAGTATGTATAGAAAAATTGTACGGAGATATGTATAAAATGTACAGGGTTATGTATCAAATCTACAGAGCTGTGTATAAAATGTACAGTAAACGAACAAGCTGGTGAGTAAGAT
>NW_027052311.1:0-23270 GCF_036321145.2 Pelmatolapia mariae | reverse complement strand
CAGAGCGTGCACGGGCCATCGACCCCTGATGGTCTTGCAGCCTACACATCCCTCGTACCTCCATAATTGTTCTTTTTAAGATTTTCCAGGTAAGCTATCTTCATTTTACAGGTTTTTTCAGGTAAGTATTATTTTAATTTTTACAGGTAAGTATTTCTTTTTTTACAGTTTTCATATTTCGTGTCCGTGACTTTGGCTTGTTTCCAATAAAGATTTTTAATTCCAATTTGCTTTCTGTGTTTTCTGTTCAAATTTAGTTAAAATTTATCTCCAATTTGAGTTTTTAATGAAAATCAATAAAACATGAATTAAATGTGAAATAAATCCCCAAATAACAAACTAAAATAACAAACTAACATAAAGTAGAAAAATTAAATGAGTATGCCCTTGTCGCGACGTTTCGGAGATGTTGCTCCTTCCTCAGGCGAGGGCATACTGAAGAGCTCTGTGTTTGAAGCTCCTATTTATACTCTGTCCTCTGATCCCGCCTCCTTTGGCTTTCTTTGGCTTTGTTTGAAAATTCTTTTCAGCTTTTTCAATTCTGCAAGACTTTTTGGCTCTAATCTTTCCCTTTCTTCTTTCTCTCTTCATTTTCAGTCTTTTCCTCTTTCCCCTTTGACTTTTCCCTTTTCATCATCCTTTTCTTCCCTTCTCTTGACCTCTGCCTTTACCCTTCCTTTTGGCCTACATCTGTCCTCTTTCTCTTCCAATTTTAGGCTACTATGAATGCCGACTTGGCTTTCTATAAAACTCTCGACCCTGCTTGGGGAGGACTCAACCCTACTTGGGGAGTAAACAATTTAGAAAGGCGATGTGACTTTGGGTTAGGCTTTAGTTTCAGCTTCGGGTTAGGATTACTTGGGGCTTCAGATCCAGTACTGGGCTGAGGTTTTAAGATTTAATTTCCAAAAATAAAGTGGAAGTGGGACTTTCCAAAATAATAAATTTTTAGGCCAGATTAGATCAGGGGGTAGACCAAATAGGGCTATAATTCCAATTAGGGTTAGATTAAATTTAGATAAACAAATTGGTTATGGTTAGGGTTATAATTTGGGTAGGGCATAGATGCTAGATTTAGCTTAGCTAGGAGTGAGACCCAAAGACCAACCGGAGTGAGGCGCTGGCTGGTTAGGAGTGAGGTGAAGAACCTGTCCCTCCCGGAGGAGGAACAGAGCGTGGCACGGGCCATCGACCCCTGATGGTCTGCAGCCTCACATCCCTCTACCTCCATAATTGTTCTTTTAAATTTTCCAGGTAAGTATTTCTTTTACAGGTTTTTTCAGGTAAGTATTATTTTAATTTTTACAGGTAAGTATTTTCTTTTTTACAGGTTTCTCATATTTCGTGTCCGTGACTTTGGCTTGTTTCCAATAAAGATTTTTTAATTCCAATTTGCTTTCTGTGTTTTCTGTTCAAATTTAGTTAAAATTTATCTCCAATTTGAGTTTTTAATGAAAAATCAATAAACATGAATTAAAATGTGAAATAAAATCCCCCAAAATAACAAAACTAAAATAACAAACTAACATAAAGTAGAAAAAATTAAATGAGTATGCCCTTGTCGCGACGTTTCGGAGATGTTGCTCCTTCCTCAGGCGAGGGCATACTGAAGAGCTCTGTGTTTGAAGCTCCTATTTATACTCTGTCCTCTGATCCCGCCTCCTTTGGCTTTCTTTGGCTTTGTTTGAAAATTCTGTTTCAGCTTTTTTCAATTCTGCCAGACTTTTTGGCTCTAATCTTTCCCTTTCTTCTTTCTCTCTTCATTTTCAGTCTTTTCCTCTTTCCCCTTTGACTTTTCCCTTTTCATCATCCTTTTCTTCCCTTCTCTTGACCTCTGCCCTTTACCCTTCCTTTTGGCCTACATCTGTCCTCTTTCTCTTCCAATTTTAGGGCTACTATGAATGCCGACTTGGCTTTCTATATAACTCTCGACCCTGCTTGGGGAGGACTCAACCCTACTTGGGGAGTAAACAATTTAGAAAGGCGATGTGACTTTGGGTTAGGCTTTAGGTTTCAGCTTCGGGTTAGGATTACTTGGGCTTCAGATCCAGTACTGGGCTGAGGTTTTAAGATTTAATTGTCAAAAATAAAGTGGAAGTGGGACTTTCCAAAATAATAAATTTTTAGGGCCAGATTAGATCAGGGGGTAGACCAAATAGGGCTAAATTCCAATTAGGGTTAGATTAAATTTAGATAAACAAATTGGTTATGGTTAGGGTTATAATTTGGGTAGGGCATAGATGCTAGATTTAGCTTAGCTAGGAGTGAGACCCAAGACCAACCGGAGTGAGGCGCTGGCTGGTTAGGAGTGAGGTGAAGAACCTGTCCCTCCCGGAGGAGGAACAGAGCGTGCACGGGCCATCGACCCCTGATGGTCTGCAGCCTCACATCCCTCTACCTCCATAATTGTTCTTTTTAAATTTTCCAGGTAAGTATTTCTTTTACAGGTTTTTTCAGGTAAGTATTATTTTAATTTTTACAGGTAAGTATTTTCTTTTTTTACAGGTTTTCATTATTTCGTGTCCGTGACTTTGGCTTGTTTCCAATAAAGATTTTTAATTCCAATTTGCTTTCTGTGTTTTCTGTTCAAATTTAGTTAAAATTTATCTCCAATTTGAGTTTTTAATGAAAATCAATAAAACATGAATTAAAATGTGAAATAAAATCCCCCAAAATAACAAACTAAAATAACAAACTAACATAAAGTAGAAAAAATTAAATGAGTATGCCCTTGTCGCGACGTTTCGGAGATGTTGCTCCTTCCTCAGGCGAGGGCATACTGAAGAGCTCTGTGTTTGAAGCTCCTATTTATACTCTGTCCTCTGATCCCGCCTCCTTTGGCTTTCTTTGGCTTTGTTTGAAAATTCTTTTCAGCTTTTTTCAATTCTGCCAGACTTTTTGGCTCTAATCTTTCCCTTTCTTCTTTCTCTCTTCATTTTCAGTCTTTTTCCTCTTTCCCCTTTGACTTTTCCCTTTTCATCATCCTTTTCTTCCCTTCTCTTGACCTCTGCCCTTTACCCTTCCTTTTGGCCTACATCTGTCCTCTTTCTCTTCCAATTTTAGGCTACTATGAATGCCGACTTGGCTTTCTATAAAACTCTCGACCCTGCTTGGGGAGGACTCAACCCTACTTGGGGAGTAAACAATTTAGAAAGGCGATGTGACTTTGGGTTAGGCTTTAGGTTTCAGCTTCGGGTTAGGATTACTTGGGCTTCAGATCCAGTACTGGGCTGAGGTTTAAGATTTAATTTCCAAAAATAAAGTGGAAGTGGGACTTTCCAAAATAATAAATTTTTAGGGCCAGATTAGATCAGGGGGTAGACCAAATAGGGCTAAATTCCAATTAGGGTTAGATTAAATTTAGATAAACAAATTGGTTATGGTTAGGGTTATAATTTGGGTAGGGCATAGATGCTAGATTTAGCTTAGCTAGGAGTGAGACCCAAAGACCAACCGGAGTGAGGCGCTGGCTGGTTAGGAGTGAGGTGAAGAACCTGTCCCTCCCGGAGGAGGAACAGAGCGTGCACGGGCCATCGACCCCTGATGGTCTGCAGCCTCACATCCCTCTACCTCCATAATTGTTCTTTTAAATTTTCCAGGTAAGTATTTCTTTTACAGGTTTTTTCAGGTAAGTATTATTTTAATTTTTACAGGTAAGTATTTTCTTTTTTTACAGGTTTTCATATTTCGTGTCCGTGACTTTGGCTTGTTTCCAATAAAGATTTTTAATTCCAATTTGCTTTCTGTGTTTTCTGTTCAAATTTAGTTAAAATTTATCTCCAATTTGAGTTTTTAATGAAAATCAATAAAACATGAATTAAAATGTGAAATAAAATCCCCCAAAATAACAAACTAAAATAACAAACTAACATAAAGTAGAAAAAATTAAATGAGTATGCCCTTGTCGCGACGTTTCGGAGATGTTGCTCCTTCCTCAGGCGAGGGCATACTGAAGAGCTCTGTGTTTGAAGCTCCTATTTATACTCTGTCCTCTGATCCCGCCTCCTTTGGCTTTCTTTGGCTTTGTTTGAAAATTCTTTTCAGCTTTTTTCAATTCTGCCAGACTTTTTGGCTCTAATCTTTCCCTTTCTTCTTTCTCTCTTCATTTTCAGTCTTTTCCTCTTTCCCCTTTGACTTTTCCCTTTTCATCATCCTTTTCTTCCCTTCTCTTGACCTCTGCCCTTTACCCTTCCTTTTGGCCTACATCTGTCCTCTTTCTCTTCCAATTTTAGGCTACTATGAATGCCGACTTGGCTTTCTATAAAACTCTCGACCCTGCTTGGGGAGGACTCAACCCTACTTGGGGAGTAAACAATTTAGAAAGGCGATGTGACTTTGGGTTAGGCTTTAGGTTTCAGCTTCGGGTTAGGATTACTTGGGCTTCAGATCCAGTACTGGGCTGAGGTTTAAGATTTAATTTCCAAAAATAAAGTGGAAGTGGGACTTTCCAAAATAATAAATTTTTAGGGCCAGATTAGATCAGGGGGTAGACCAAATAGGGCTAAATTCCAATTAGGGTTAGATTAAATTTAGATAAACAAATTGGTTATGGTTAGGGTTATAATTTGGGTAGGGCATAGATGCTAGATTTAGCTTAGCTAGGAGTGAGACCCAAAGACCAACCGGAGTGAGGCGCTGGCTGGTTAGGAGTGAGGTGAAGAACCTGTCCCTCCCGGAGGAGGAACAGAGCGTGCACGGGCCATCGACCCCTGATGGTCTGCAGCCTCACATCCCTCTACCTCCATAATTGTTCTTTTAAATTTTCCAGGTAAGTATTTCTTTTACAGGTTTTTTCAGGTAAGTATTATTTTAATTTTTACAGGTAAGTATTTTCTTTTTTTACAGGTTTTCATATTTCGTGTCCGTGACTTTGGCTTGTTTCCAATAAAGATTTTTAATTCCAATTTGCTTTCTGTGTTTTCTGTTCAAATTTAGTTAAAATTTATCTCCAATTTGAGTTTTTAATGAAAATCAATAAAACATGAATTAAAATGTGAAATAAAATCCCCCAAAATAACAAACTAAAATAACAAACTAACATAAAGTAGAAAAAATTAAATGAGTATGCCCTTGTCGCGACGTTTCGGAGATGTTGCTCCTTCCTCAGGCGAGGGCATACTGAAGAGCTCTGTGTTTGAAGCTCCTATTTATACTCTGTCCTCTGATCCCGCCTCCTTTGGCTTTCTTTGGCTTTGTTTGAAAATTCTTTTCAGCTTTTTTCAATTCTGCCAGACTTTTTGGCTCTAATCTTTCCCTTTCTTCTTTCTCTCTTCATTTTCAGTCTTTTCCTCTTTCCCCTTTGACTTTTCCCTTTTCATCATCCTTTTCTTCCCTTCTCTTGACCTCTGCCCTTTACCCTTCCTTTTGGCCTACATCTGTCCTCTTTCTCTTCCAATTTTAGGCTACTATGAATGCCGACTTGGCTTTCTATAAAACTCTCGACCCTGCTTGGGGAGGACTCAACCCTACTTGGGGAGTAAACAATTTAGAAAGGCGATGTGACTTTGGGTTAGGCTTTAGGTTTCAGCTTCGGGTTAGGATTACTTGGGCTTCAGATCCAGTACTGGGCTGAGGTTTAAGATTTAATTTCCAAAAATAAAGTGGAAGTGGGACTTTCCAAAATAATAAATTTTTAGGGCCAGATTAGATCAGGGGGTAGACCAAATAGGGCTAAATTCCAATTAGGGTTAGATTAAATTTAGATAAACAAATTGGTTATGGTTAGGGTTATAATTTGGGTAGGGCATAGATGCTAGATTTAGCTTAGCTAGGAGTGAGACCCAAAGACCAACCGGAGTGAGGCGCTGGCTGGTTAGGAGTGAGGTGAAGAACCTGTCCCTCCCGGAGGAGGAACAGAGCGTGCACGGGCCATCGACCCCTGATGGTCTGCAGCCTCACATCCCTCTACCTCCATAATTGTTCTTTTAAATTTTCCAGGTAAGTATTTCTTTTACAGGTTTTTTCAGGTAAGTATTATTTTAATTTTTACAGGTAAGTATTTTCTTTTTTTACAGGTTTTCATATTTCGTGTCCGTGACTTTGGCTTGTTTCCAATAAAGATTTTTAATTCCAATTTGCTTTCTGTGTTTTCTGTTCAAATTTAGTTAAAATTTATCTCCAATTTGAGTTTTTAATGAAAATCAATAAAACATGAATTAAAATGTGAAATAAAATCCCCCAAAATAACAAACTAAAATAACAAACTAACATAAAGTAGAAAAAATTAAATGAGTATGCCCTTGTCGCGACGTTTCGGAGATGTTGCTCCTTCCTCAGGCGAGGGCATACTGAAGAGCTCTGTGTTTGAAGCTCCTATTTATACTCTGTCCTCTGATCCCGCCTCCTTTGGCTTTCTTTGGCTTTGTTTGAAAATTCTTTTCAGCTTTTTTCAATTCTGCCAGACTTTTTGGCTCTAATCTTTCCCTTTCTTCTTTCTCTCTTCATTTTCAGTCTTTTCCTCTTTCCCCTTTGACTTTTCCCTTTTCATCATCCTTTTCTTCCCTTCTCTTGACCTCTGCCCTTTACCCTTCCTTTTGGCCTACATCTGTCCTCTTTCTCTTCCAATTTTAGGCTACTATGAATGCCGACTTGGCTTTCTATAAAACTCTCGACCCTGCTTGGGGAGGACTCAACCCTACTTGGGGAGTAAACAATTTAGAAAGGCGATGTGACTTTGGGTTAGGCTTTAGGTTTCAGCTTCGGGTTAGGATTACTTGGGCTTCAGATCCAGTACTGGGCTGAGGTTTAAGATTTAATTTCCAAAAATAAAGTGGAAGTGGGACTTTCCAAAATAATAAATTTTTAGGGCCAGATTAGATCAGGGGGTAGACCAAATAGGGCTAAATTCCAATTAGGGTTAGATTAAATTTAGATAAACAAATTGGTTATGGTTAGGGTTATAATTTGGGTAGGGCATAGATGCTAGATTTAGCTTAGCTAGGAGTGAGACCCAAAGACCAACCGGAGTGAGGCGCTGGCTGGTTAGGAGTGAGGTGAAGAACCTGTCCCTCCCGGAGGAGGAACAGAGCGTGCACGGGCCATCGACCCCTGATGGTCTGCAGCCTCACATCCCTCTACCTCCATAATTGTTCTTTTAAATTTTCCAGGTAAGTATTTCTTTTACAGGTTTTTTCAGGTAAGTATTATTTTAATTTTTACAGGTAAGTATTTTCTTTTTTTACAGGTTTTCATATTTCGTGTCCGTGACTTTGGCTTGTTTCCAATAAAGATTTTTAATTCCAATTTGCTTTCTGTGTTTTCTGTTCAAATTTAGTTAAAATTTATCTCCAATTTGAGTTTTTAATGAAAATCAATAAAACATGAATTAAAATGTGAAATAAAATCCCCCAAAATAACAAACTAAAATAACAAACTAACATAAAGTAGAAAAAATTAAATGAGTATGCCCTTGTCGCGACGTTTCGGAGATGTTGCTCCTTCCTCAGGCGAGGGCATACTGAAGAGCTCTGTGTTTGAAGCTCCTATTTATACTCTGTCCTCTGATCCCGCCTCCTTTGGCTTTCTTTGGCTTTGTTTGAAAATTCTTTTCAGCTTTTTTCAATTCTGCCAGACTTTTTGGCTCTAATCTTTCCCTTTCTTCTTTCTCTCTTCATTTTCAGTCTTTTCCTCTTTCCCCTTTGACTTTTCCCTTTTCATCATCCTTTTCTTCCCTTCTCTTGACCTCTGCCCTTTACCCTTCCTTTTGGCCTACATCTGTCCTCTTTCTCTTCCAATTTTAGGCTACTATGAATGCCGACTTGGCTTTCTATAAAACTCTCGACCCTGCTTGGGGAGGACTCAACCCTACTTGGGGAGTAAACAATTTAGAAAGGCGATGTGACTTTGGGTTAGGCTTTAGGTTTCAGCTTCGGGTTAGGATTACTTGGGCTTCAGATCCAGTACTGGGCTGAGGTTTAAGATTTAATTTCCAAAAATAAAGTGGAAGTGGGACTTTCCAAAATAATAAATTTTTAGGGCCAGATTAGATCAGGGGGTAGACCAAATAGGGCTAAATTCCAATTAGGGTTAGATTAAATTTAGATAAACAAATTGGTTATGGTTAGGGTTATAATTTGGGTAGGGCATAGATGCTAGATTTAGCTTAGCTAGGAGTGAGACCCAAAGACCAACCGGAGTGAGGCGCTGGCTGGTTAGGAGTGAGGTGAAGAACCTGTCCCTCCCGGAGGAGGAACAGAGCGTGCACGGGCCATCGACCCCTGATGGTCTGCAGCCTCACATCCCTCTACCTCCATAATTGTTCTTTTAAATTTTCCAGGTAAGTATTTCTTTTACAGGTTTTTTCAGGTAAGTATTATTTTAATTTTTACAGGTAAGTATTTTCTTTTTTTACAGGTTTTCATATTTCGTGTCCGTGACTTTGGCTTGTTTCCAATAAAGATTTTTAATTCCAATTTGCTTTCTGTGTTTTCTGTTCAAATTTAGTTAAAATTTATCTCCAATTTGAGTTTTTAATGAAAATCAATAAAACATGAATTAAAATGTGAAATAAAATCCCCCAAAATAACAAACTAAAATAACAAACTAACATAAAGTAGAAAAAATTAAATGAGTATGCCCTTGTCGCGACGTTTCGGAGATGTTGCTCCTTCCTCAGGCGAGGGCATACTGAAGAGCTCTGTGTTTGAAGCTCCTATTTATACTCTGTCCTCTGATCCCGCCTCCTTTGGCTTTCTTTGGCTTTGTTTGAAAATTCTTTTCAGCTTTTTTCAATTCTGCCAGACTTTTTGGCTCTAATCTTTCCCTTTCTTCTTTCTCTCTTCATTTTCAGTCTTTTCCTCTTTCCCCTTTGACTTTTCCCTTTTCATCATCCTTTTCTTCCCTTCTCTTGACCTCTGCCCTTTACCCTTCCTTTTGGCCTACATCTGTCCTCTTTCTCTTCCAATTTTAGGCTACTATGAATGCCGACTTGGCTTTCTATAAAACTCTCGACCCTGCTTGGGGAGGACTCAACCCTACTTGGGGAGTAAACAATTTAGAAAGGCGATGTGACTTTGGGTTAGGCTTTAGGTTTCAGCTTCGGGTTAGGATTACTTGGGCTTCAGATCCAGTACTGGGCTGAGGTTTAAGATTTAATTTCCAAAAATAAAGTGGAAGTGGGACTTTCCAAAATAATAAATTTTTAGGGCCAGATTAGATCAGGGGGTAGACCAAATAGGGCTAAATTCCAATTAGGGTTAGATTAAATTTAGATAAACAAATTGGTTATGGTTAGGGTTATAATTTGGGTAGGGCATAGATGCTAGATTTAGCTTAGCTAGGAGTGAGACCCAAAGACCAACCGGAGTGAGGCGCTGGCTGGTTAGGAGTGAGGTGAAGAACCTGTCCCTCCCGGAGGAGGAACAGAGCGTGCACGGGCCATCGACCCCTGATGGTCTGCAGCCTCACATCCCTCTACCTCCATAATTGTTCTTTTAAATTTTCCAGGTAAGTATTTCTTTTACAGGTTTTTTCAGGTAAGTATTATTTTAATTTTTACAGGTAAGTATTTTCTTTTTTTACAGGTTTTCATATTTCGTGTCCGTGACTTTGGCTTGTTTCCAATAAAGATTTTTAATTCCAATTTGCTTTCTGTGTTTTCTGTTCAAATTTAGTTAAAATTTATCTCCAATTTGAGTTTTTAATGAAAATCAATAAAACATGAATTAAAATGTGAAATAAAATCCCCCAAAATAACAAACTAAAATAACAAACTAACATAAAGTAGAAAAAATTAAATGAGTATGCCCTTGTCGCGACGTTTCGGAGATGTTGCTCCTTCCTCAGGCGAGGGCATACTGAAGAGCTCTGTGTTTGAAGCTCCTATTTATACTCTGTCCTCTGATCCCGCCTCCTTTGGCTTTCTTTGGCTTTGTTTGAAAATTCTTTTCAGCTTTTTTCAATTCTGCCAGACTTTTTGGCTCTAATCTTTCCCTTTCTTCTTTCTCTCTTCATTTTCAGTCTTTTCCTCTTTCCCCTTTGACTTTTCCCTTTTCATCATCCTTTTCTTCCCTTCTCTTGACCTCTGCCCTTTACCCTTCCTTTTGGCCTACATCTGTCCTCTTTCTCTTCCAATTTTAGGCTACTATGAATGCCGACTTGGCTTTCTATAAAACTCTCGACCCTGCTTGGGGAGGACTCAACCCTACTTGGGGAGTAAACAATTTAGAAAGGCGATGTGACTTTGGGTTAGGCTTTAGGTTTCAGCTTCGGGTTAGGATTACTTGGGCTTCAGATCCAGTACTGGGCTGAGGTTTAAGATTTAATTTCCAAAAATAAAGTGGAAGTGGGACTTTCCAAAATAATAAATTTTTAGGGCCAGATTAGATCAGGGGGTAGACCAAATAGGGCTAAATTCCAATTAGGGTTAGATTAAATTTAGATAAACAAATTGGTTATGGTTAGGGTTATAATTTGGGTAGGGCATAGATGCTAGATTTAGCTTAGCTAGGAGTGAGACCCAAAGACCAACCGGAGTGAGGCGCTGGCTGGTTAGGAGTGAGGTGAAGAACCTGTCCCTCCCGGAGGAGGAACAGAGCGTGCACGGGCCATCGACCCCTGATGGTCTGCAGCCTCACATCCCTCTACCTCCATAATTGTTCTTTTAAATTTTCCAGGTAAGTATTTCTTTTACAGGTTTTTTCAGGTAAGTATTATTTTAATTTTTACAGGTAAGTATTTTCTTTTTTTACAGGTTTTCATATTTCGTGTCCGTGACTTTGGCTTGTTTCCAATAAAGATTTTTAATTCCAATTTGCTTTCTGTGTTTTCTGTTCAAATTTAGTTAAAATTTATCTCCAATTTGAGTTTTTAATGAAAATCAATAAAACATGAATTAAAATGTGAAATAAAATCCCCCAAAATAACAAACTAAAATAACAAACTAACATAAAGTAGAAAAAATTAAATGAGTATGCCCTTGTCGCGACGTTTCGGAGATGTTGCTCCTTCCTCAGGCGAGGGCATACTGAAGAGCTCTGTGTTTGAAGCTCCTATTTATACTCTGTCCTCTGATCCCGCCTCCTTTGGCTTTCTTTGGCTTTGTTTGAAAATTCTTTTCAGCTTTTTTCAATTCTGCCAGACTTTTTGGCTCTAATCTTTCCCTTTCTTCTTTCTCTCTTCATTTTCAGTCTTTTCCTCTTTCCCCTTTGACTTTTCCCTTTTCATCATCCTTTTCTTCCCTTCTCTTGACCTCTGCCCTTTACCCTTCCTTTTGGCCTACATCTGTCCTCTTTCTCTTCCAATTTTAGGCTACTATGAATGCCGACTTGGCTTTCTATAAAACTCTCGACCCTGCTTGGGGAGGACTCAACCCTACTTGGGGAGTAAACAATTTAGAAAGGCGATGTGACTTTGGGTTAGGCTTTAGGTTTCAGCTTCGGGTTAGGATTACTTGGGCTTCAGATCCAGTACTGGGCTGAGGTTTAAGATTTAATTTCCAAAAATAAAGTGGAAGTGGGACTTTCCAAAATAATAAATTTTTAGGGCCAGATTAGATCAGGGGGTAGACCAAATAGGGCTAAATTCCAATTAGGGTTAGATTAAATTTAGATAAACAAATTGGTTATGGTTAGGGTTATAATTTGGGTAGGGCATAGATGCTAGATTTAGCTTAGCTAGGAGTGAGACCCAAAGACCAACCGGAGTGAGGCGCTGGCTGGTTAGGAGTGAGGTGAAGAACCTGTCCCTCCCGGAGGAGGAACAGAGCGTGCACGGGCCATCGACCCCTGATGGTCTGCAGCCTCACATCCCTCTACCTCCATAATTGTTCTTTTAAATTTTCCAGGTAAGTATTTCTTTTACAGGTTTTTTCAGGTAAGTATTATTTTAATTTTTACAGGTAAGTATTTTCTTTTTTTACAGGTTTTCATATTTCGTGTCCGTGACTTTGGCTTGTTTCCAATAAAGATTTTTAATTCCAATTTGCTTTCTGTGTTTTCTGTTCAAATTTAGTTAAAATTTATCTCCAATTTGAGTTTTTAATGAAAATCAATAAAACATGAATTAAAATGTGAAATAAAATCCCCCAAAATAACAAACTAAAATAACAAACTAACATAAAGTAGAAAAAATTAAATGAGTATGCCCTTGTCGCGACGTTTCGGAGATGTTGCTCCTTCCTCAGGCGAGGGCATACTGAAGAGCTCTGTGTTTGAAGCTCCTATTTATACTCTGTCCTCTGATCCCCCTCCTTTGGCTTTCTTTGGCTTTGTTTGAAAATTCTTTTCAGCTTTTTTCAATTCTGCCAGACTTTTTGGCTCTAATCTTTCCCTTTCTTCTTTCTCTCTTCATTTTCAGTCTTTTCCTCTTTCCCCTTTGACTTTTCCCTTTTCATCATCCTTTTCTTCCCTTCTCTTGACCTCTGCCCTTTACCCTTCCTTTTGGCCTACATCTGTCCTCTTTCTCTTCCAATTTTAGGCTACTATGAATGCCGACTTGGCTTTCTATAAAACTCTCGACCCTGCTTGGGGAGGACTCAACCCTACTTGGGGAGTAAACAATTTAGAAAGGCGATGTGACTTTGGGTTAGGCTTTAGGTTTCAGCTTCGGGTTAGGATTACTTGGGCTTCAGATCCAGTACTGGGCTGAGGTTTAAGATTTAATTTCCAAAAATAAAGTGGAAGTGGGACTTTCCAAAATAATAAATTTTTAGGGCCAGATTAGATCAGGGGGTAGACCAAATAGGGCTAAATTCCAATTAGGGTTAGATTAAATTTAGATAAACAAATTGGTTATGGTTAGGGTTATAATTTGGGTAGGGCATAGATGCTAGATTTAGCTTAGCTAGGAGTGAGACCCAAAGACCAACCGGAGTGAGGCGCTGGCTGGTTAGGAGTGAGGTGAAGAACCTGTCCCTCCCGGAGGAGGAACAGAGCGTGCACGGGCCATCGACCCCTGATGGTCTGCAGCCTCACATCCCTCTACCTCCATAATTGTTCTTTTAAATTTTCCAGGTAAGTATTTCTTTTACAGGTTTTTTCAGGTAAGTATTATTTTAATTTTTACAGGTAAGTATTTTCTTTTTTTACAGGTTTTCATATTTCGTGTCCGTGACTTTGGCTTGTTTCCAATAAAGATTTTTAATTCCAATTTGCTTTCTGTGTTTTCTGTTCAAATTTAGTTAAAATTTATCTCCAATTTGAGTTTTTAATGAAAATCAATAAAACATGAATTAAAATGTGAAATAAAATCCCCCAAAATAACAAACTAAAATAACAAACTAACATAAAGTAGAAAAAATTAAATGAGTATGCCCTTGTCGCGACGTTTCGGAGATGTTGCTCCTTCCTCAGGCGAGGGCATACTGAAGAGCTCTGTGTTTGAAGCTCCTATTTATACTCTGTCCTCTGATCCCGCCTCCTTTGGCTTTCTTTGGCTTTGTTTGAAAATTCTTTTCAGCTTTTTTCAATTCTGCCAGACTTTTTGGCTCTAATCTTTCCCTTTCTTCTTTCTCTCTTCATTTTCAGTCTTTTCCTCTTTCCCCTTTGACTTTTCCCTTTTCATCATCCTTTTCTTCCCTTCTCTTGACCTCTGCCCTTTACCCTTCCTTTTGGCCTACATCTGTCCTCTTTCTCTTCCAATTTTAGGCTACTATGAATGCCGACTTGGCTTTCTATAAAACTCTCGACCCTGCTTGGGGAGGACTCAACCCTACTTGGGGAGTAAACAATTTAGAAAGGCGATGTGACTTTGGGTTAGGCTTTAGGTTTCAGCTTCGGGTTAGGATTACTTGGGCTTCAGATCCAGTACTGGGCTGAGGTTTAAGATTTAATTTCCAAAAATAAAGTGGAAGTGGGACTTTCCAAAATAATAAATTTTTAGGGCCAGATTAGATCAGGGGGTAGACCAAATAGGGCTAAATTCCAATTAGGGTTAGATTAAATTTAGATAAACAAATTGGTTATGGTTAGGGTTATAATTTGGGTAGGGCATAGATGCTAGATTTAGCTTAGCTAGGAGTGAGACCCAAAGACCAACCGGAGTGAGGCGCTGGCTGGTTAGGAGTGAGGTGAAGAACCTGTCCCTCCCGGAGGAGGAACAGAGCGTGCACGGGCCATCGACCCCTGATGGTCTGCAGCCTCACATCCCTCTACCTCCATAATTGTTCTTTTAAATTTTCCAGGTAAGTATTTCTTTTACAGGTTTTTTCAGGTAAGTATTATTTTAATTTTTACAGGTAAGTATTTTCTTTTTTTACAGGTTTTCATATTTCGTGTCCGTGACTTTGGCTTGTTTCCAATAAAGATTTTTAATTCCAATTTGCTTTCTGTGTTTTCTGTTCAAATTTAGTTAAAATTTATCTCCAATTTGAGTTTTTAATGAAAATCAATAAAACATGAATTAAAATGTGAAATAAAATCCCCCAAAATAACAAACTAAAATAACAAACTAACATAAAGTAGAAAAAATTAAATGAGTATGCCCTTGTCGCGACGTTTCGGAGATGTTGCTCCTTCCTCAGGCGAGGGCATACTGAAGAGCTCTGTGTTTGAAGCTCCTATTTATACTCTGTCCTCTGATCCCGCCTCCTTTGGCTTTCTTTGGCTTTGTTTGAAAATTCTTTTCAGCTTTTTTCAATTCTGCCAGACTTTTTGGCTCTAATCTTTCCCTTTCTTCTTTCTCTCTTCATTTTCAGTCTTTTCCTCTTTCCCCTTTGACTTTTCCCTTTTCATCATCCTTTTCTTCCCTTCTCTTGACCTCTGCCCTTTACCCTTCCTTTTGGCCTACATCTGTCCTCTTTCTCTTCCAATTTTAGGCTACTATGAATGCCGACTTGGCTTTCTATAAAACTCTCGACCCTGCTTGGGGAGGACTCAACCCTACTTGGGGAGTAAACAATTTAGAAAGGCGATGTGACTTTGGGTTAGGCTTTAGGTTTCAGCTTCGGGTTAGGATTACTTGGGCTTCAGATCCAGTACTGGGCTGAGGTTTAAGATTTAATTTCCAAAAATAAAGTGGAAGTGGGACTTTCCAAAATAATAAATTTTTAGGGCCAGATTAGATCAGGGGGTAGACCAAATAGGGCTAAATTCCAATTAGGGTTAGATTAAATTTAGATAAACAAATTGGTTATGGTTAGGGTTATAATTTGGGTAGGGCATAGATGCTAGATTTAGCTTAGCTAGGAGTGAGACCCAAAGACCAACCGGAGTGAGGCGCTGGCTGGTTAGGAGTGAGGTGAAGAACCTGTCCCTCCCGGAGGAGGAACAGAGCGTGCACGGGCCATCGACCCCTGATGGTCTGCAGCCTCACATCCCTCTACCTCCATAATTGTTCTTTTAAATTTTCCAGGTAAGTATTTCTTTTACAGGTTTTTTCAGGTAAGTATTATTTTAATTTTTACAGGTAAGTATTTTCTTTTTTTACAGGTTTTCATATTTCGTGTCCGTGACTTTGGCTTGTTTCCAATAAAGATTTTTAATTCCAATTTGCTTTCTGTGTTTTCTGTTCAAATTTAGTTAAAATTTATCTCCAATTTGAGTTTTTAATGAAAATCAATAAAACATGAATTAAAATGTGAAATAAAATCCCCCAAAATAACAAACTAAAATAACAAACTAACATAAAGTAGAAAAAATTAAATGAGTATGCCCTTGTCGCGACGTTTCGGAGATGTTGCTCCTTCCTCAGGCGAGGGCATACTGAAGAGCTCTGTGTTTGAAGCTCCTATTTATACTCTGTCCTCTGATCCCGCCTCCTTTGGCTTTCTTTGGCTTTGTTTGAAAATTCTTTTCAGCTTTTTTCAATTCTGCCAGACTTTTTGGCTCTAATCTTTCCCTTTCTTCTTTCTCTCTTCATTTTCAGTCTTTTCCTCTTTCCCCTTTGACTTTTCCCTTTTCATCATCCTTTTCTTCCCTTCTCTTGACCTCTGCCCTTTACCCTTCCTTTTGGCCTACATCTGTCCTCTTTCTCTTCCAATTTTAGGCTACTATGAATGCCGACTTGGCTTTCTATAAAACTCTCGACCCTGCTTGGGGAGGACTCAACCCTACTTGGGGAGTAAACAATTTAGAAAGGCGATGTGACTTTGGGTTAGGCTTTAGGTTTCAGCTTCGGGTTAGGATTACTTGGGCTTCAGATCCAGTACTGGGCTGAGGTTTAAGATTTAATTTCCAAAAATAAAGTGGAAGTGGGACTTTCCAAAATAATAAATTTTTAGGGCCAGATTAGATCAGGGGGTAGACCAAATAGGGCTAAATTCCAATTAGGGTTAGATTAAATTTAGATAAACAAATTGGTTATGGTTAGGGTTATAATTTGGGTAGGGCATAGATGCTAGATTTAGCTTAGCTAGGAGTGAGACCCAAAGACCAACCGGAGTGAGGCGCTGGCTGGTTAGGAGTGAGGTGAAGAACCTGTCCCTCCCGGAGGAGGAACAGAGCGTGCACGGGCCATCGACCCCTGATGGTCTGCAGCCTCACATCCCTCTACCTCCATAATTGTTCTTTTAAATTTTCCAGGTAAGTATTTCTTTTACAGGTTTTTTCAGGTAAGTATTATTTTAATTTTTACAGGTAAGTATTTTCTTTTTTTACAGGTTTTCATATTTCGTGTCCGTGACTTTGGCTTGTTTCCAATAAAGATTTTTAATTCCAATTTGCTTTCTGTGTTTTCTGTTCAAATTTAGTTAAAATTTATCTCCAATTTGAGTTTTTAATGAAAATCAATAAAACATGAATTAAAATGTGAAATAAAATCCCCCAAAATAACAAACTAAAATAACAAACTAACATAAAGTAGAAAAAATTAAATGAGTATGCCCTTGTCGCGACGTTTCGGAGATGTTGCTCCTTCCTCAGGCGAGGGCATACTGAAGAGCTCTGTGTTTGAAGCTCCTATTTATACTCTGTCCTCTGATCCCGCCTCCTTTGGCTTTCTTTGGCTTTGTTTGAAAATTCTTTTCAGCTTTTTTCAATTCTGCCAGACTTTTTGGCTCTAATCTTTCCCTTTCTTCTTTCTCTCTTCATTTTCAGTCTTTTCCTCTTTCCCCTTTGACTTTTCCCTTTTCATCATCCTTTTCTTCCCTTCTCTTGACCTCTGCCCTTTACCCTTCCTTTTGGCCTACATCTGTCCTCTTTCTCTTCCAATTTTAGGCTACTATGAATGCCGACTTGGCTTTCTATAAAACTCTCGACCCTGCTTGGGGAGGACTCAACCCTACTTGGGGAGTAAACAATTTAGAAAGGCGATGTGACTTTGGGTTAGGCTTTAGGTTTCAGCTTCGGGTTAGGATTACTTGGGCTTCAGATCCAGTACTGGGCTGAGGTTTAAGATTTAATTTCCAAAAATAAAGTGGAAGTGGGACTTTCCAAAATAATAAATTTTTAGGGCCAGATTAGATCAGGGGGTAGACCAAATAGGGCTAAATTCCAATTAGGGTTAGATTAAATTTAGATAAACAAATTGGTTATGGTTAGGGTTATAATTTGGGTAGGGCATAGATGCTAGATTTAGCTTAGCTAGGAGTGAGACCCAAAGACCAACCGGAGTGAGGCGCTGGCTGGTTAGGAGTGAGGTGAAGAACCTGTCCCTCCCGGAGGAGGAACAGAGCGTGCACGGGCCATCGACCCCTGATGGTCTGCAGCCTCACATCCCTCTACCTCCATAATTGTTCTTTTAAATTTTCCAGGTAAGTATTTCTTTTACAGGTTTTTTCAGGTAAGTATTATTTTAATTTTTACAGGTAAGTATTTTCTTTTTTTACAGGTTTTCATATTTCGTGTCCGTGACTTTGGCTTGTTTCCAATAAAGATTTTTAATTCCAATTTGCTTTCTGTGTTTTCTGTTCAAATTTAGTTAAAATTTATCTCCAATTTGAGTTTTTAATGAAAATCAATAAAACATGAATTAAAATGTGAAATAAAATCCCCCAAAATAACAAACTAAAATAACAAACTAACATAAAGTAGAAAAAATTAAATGAGTATGCCCTTGTCGCGACGTTTCGGAGATGTTGCTCCTTCCTCAGGCGAGGGCATACTGAAGAGCTCTGTGTTTGAAGCTCCTATTTATACTCTGTCCTCTGATCCCGCCTCCTTTGGCTTTCTTTGGCTTTGTTTGAAAATTCTTTTCAGCTTTTTTCAATTCTGCCAGACTTTTTGGCTCTAATCTTTCCCTTTCTTCTTTCTCTCTTCATTTTCAGTCTTTTCCTCTTTCCCCTTTGACTTTTCCCTTTTCATCATCCTTTTCTTCCCTTCTCTTGACCTCTGCCCTTTACCCTTCCTTTTGGCCTACATCTGTCCTCTTTCTCTTCCAATTTTAGGCTACTATGAATGCCGACTTGGCTTTCTATAAAACTCTCGACCCTGCTTGGGGAGGACTCAACCCTACTTGGGGAGTAAACAATTTAGAAAGGCGATGTGACTTTGGGTTAGGCTTTAGGTTTCAGCTTCGGGTTAGGATTACTTGGGCTTCAGATCCAGTACTGGGCTGAGGTTTAAGATTTAATTTCCAAAAATAAAGTGGAAGTGGGACTTTCCAAAATAATAAATTTTTAGGGCCAGATTAGATCAGGGGGTAGACCAAATAGGGCTAAATTCCAATTAGGGTTAGATTAAATTTAGATAAACAAATTGGTTATGGTTAGGGTTATAATTTGGGTAGGGCATAGATGCTAGATTTAGCTTAGCTAGGAGTGAGACCCAAAGACCAACCGGAGTGAGGCGCTGGCTGGTTAGGAGTGAGGTGAAGAACCTGTCCCTCCCGGAGGAGGAACAGAGCGTGCACGGGCCATCGACCCCTGATGGTCTGCAGCCTCACATCCCTCTACCTCCATAATTGTTCTTTTAAATTTTCCAGGTAAGTATTTCTTTTACAGGTTTTTTCAGGTAAGTATTATTTTAATTTTTACAGGTAAGTATTTTCTTTTTTTACAGGTTTTCATATTTCGTGTCCGTGACTTTGGCTTGTTTCCAATAAAGATTTTTAATTCCAATTTGCTTTCTGTGTTTTCTGTTCAAATTTAGTTAAAATTTATCTCCAATTTGAGTTTTTAATGAAAATCAATAAAACATGAATTAAAATGTGAAATAAAATCCCCCAAAATAACAAACTAAAATAACAAACTAACATAAAGTAGAAAAAATTAAATGAGTATGCCCTTGTCGCGACGTTTCGGAGATGTTGCTCCTTCCTCAGGCGAGGGCATACTGAAGAGCTCTGTGTTTGAAGCTCCTATTTATACTCTGTCCTCTGATCCCGCCTCCTTTGGCTTTCTTTGGCTTTGTTTGAAAATTCTTTTCAGCTTTTTTCAATTCTGCCAGACTTTTTGGCTCTAATCTTTCCCTTTCTTCTTTCTCTCTTCATTTTCAGTCTTTTCCTCTTTCCCCTTTGACTTTTCCCTTTTCATCATCCTTTTCTTCCCTTCTCTTGACCTCTGCCCTTTACCCTTCCTTTTGGCCTACATCTGTCCTCTTTCTCTTCCAATTTTAGGCTACTATGAATGCCGACTTGGCTTTCTATAAAACTCTCGACCCTGCTTGGGGAGGACTCAACCCTACTTGGGGAGTAAACAATTTAGAAAGGCGATGTGACTTTGGGTTAGGCTTTAGGTTTCAGCTTCGGGTTAGGATTACTTGGGCTTCAGATCCAGTACTGGGCTGAGGTTTAAGATTTAATTTCCAAAAATAAAGTGGAAGTGGGACTTTCCAAAATAATAAATTTTTAGGGCCAGATTAGATCAGGGGGTAGACCAAATAGGGCTAAATTCCAATTAGGGTTAGATTAAATTTAGATAAACAAATTGGTTATGGTTAGGGTTATAATTTGGGTAGGGCATAGATGCTAGATTTAGCTTAGCTAGGAGTGAGACCCAAAGACCAACCGGAGTGAGGCGCTGGCTGGTTAGGAGTGAGGTGAAGAACCTGTCCCTCCCGGAGGAGGAACAGAGCGTGCACGGGCCATCGACCCCTGATGGTCTGCAGCCTCACATCCCTCTACCTCCATAATTGTTCTTTTAAATTTTCCAGGTAAGTATTTCTTTTACAGGTTTTTTCAGGTAAGTATTATTTTAATTTTTACAGGTAAGTATTTTCTTTTTTTACAGGTTTTCATATTTCGTGTCCGTGACTTTGGCTTGTTTCCAATAAAGATTTTTAATTCCAATTTGCTTTCTGTGTTTTCTGTTCAAATTTAGTTAAAATTTATCTCCAATTTGAGTTTTTAATGAAAATCAATAAAACATGAATTAAAATGTGAAATAAAATCCCCCAAAATAACAAACTAAAATAACAAACTAACATAAAGTAGAAAAAATTAAATGAGTATGCCCTTGTCGCGACGTTTCGGAGATGTTGCTCCTTCCTCAGGCGAGGGCATACTGAAGAGCTCTGTGTTTGAAGCTCCTATTTATACTCTGTCCTCTGATCCCGCCTCCTTTGGCTTTCTTTGGCTTTGTTTGAAAATTCTTTTCAGCTTTTTTCAATTCTGCCAGACTTTTTGGCTCTAATCTTTCCCTTTCTTCTTTCTCTCTTCATTTTCAGTCTTTTCCTCTTTCCCCTTTGACTTTTCCCTTTTCATCATCCTTTTCTTCCCTTCTCTTGACCTCTGCCCTTTACCCTTCCTTTTGGCCTACATCTGTCCTCTTTCTCTTCCAATTTTAGGCTACTATGAATGCCGACTTGGCTTTCTATAAAACTCTCGACCCTGCTTGGGGAGGACTCAACCCTACTTGGGGAGTAAACAATTTAGAAAGGCGATGTGACTTTGGGTTAGGCTTTAGGTTTCAGCTTCGGGTTAGGATTACTTGGGCTTCAGATCCAGTACTGGGCTGAGGTTTAAGATTTAATTTCCAAAAATAAAGTGGAAGTGGGACTTTCCAAAATAATAAATTTTTAGGGCCAGATTAGATCAGGGGGTAGACCAAATAGGGCTAAATTCCAATTAGGGTTAGATTAAATTTAGATAAACAAATTGGTTATGGTTAGGGTTATAATTTGGGTAGGGCATAGATGCTAGATTTAGCTTAGCTAGGAGTGAGACCCAAAGACCAACCGGAGTGAGGCGCTGGCTGGTTAGGAGTGAGGTGAAGAACCTGTCCCTCCCGGAGGAGGAACAGAGCGTGCACGGGCCATCGACCCCTGATGGTCTGCAGCCTCACATCCCTCTACCTCCATAATTGTTCTTTTAAATTTTCCAGGTAAGTATTTCTTTTACAGGTTTTTTCAGGTAAGTATTATTTTAATTTTTACAGGTAAGTATTTTCTTTTTTTACAGGTTTTCATATTTCGTGTCCGTGACTTTGGCTTGTTTCCAATAAAGATTTTTAATTCCAATTTGCTTTCTGTGTTTTCTGTTCAAATTTAGTTAAAATTTATCTCCAATTTGAGTTTTTAATGAAAATCAATAAAACATGAATTAAAATGTGAAATAAAATCCCCCAAAATAACAAACTAAAATAACAAACTAACATAAAGTAGAAAAAATTAAATGAGTATGCCCTTGTCGCGACGTTTCGGAGATGTTGCTCCTTCCTCAGGCGAGGGCATACTGAAGAGCTCTGTGTTTGAAGCTCCTATTTATACTCTGTCCTCTGATCCCGCCTCCTTTGGCTTTCTTTGGCTTTGTTTGAAAATTCTTTTCAGCTTTTTTCAATTCTGCCAGACTTTTTGGCTCTAATCTTTCCCTTTCTTCTTTCTCTCTTCATTTTCAGTCTTTTCCTCTTTCCCCTTTGACTTTTCCCTTTTCATCATCCTTTTCTTCCCTTCTCTTGACCTCTGCCCTTTACCCTTCCTTTTGGCCTACATCTGTCCTCTTTCTCTTCCAATTTTAGGCTACTATGAATGCCGACTTGGCTTTCTATAAAACTCTCGACCCTGCTTGGGGAGGACTCAACCCTACTTGGGGAGTAAACAATTTAGAAAGGCGATGTGACTTTGGGTTAGGGCTTTAGGTTTCAGCTTCGGGTTAGGATTACTTGGGCTTCAGATCCAGTACTGGGCTGAGGTTTAAGATTTAATTTCCAAAAATAAAGTGGAAGTGGGACTTTCCAAAATAATAAATTTTTAGGGCCAGATTAGATCAGGGGGTAGACCAAATAGGGCTAAATTCCAATTAGGGTTAGATTAAATTTAGATAAACAAATTGGTTATGGTTAGGGTTATAATTTGGGTAGGGCATAGATGCTAGATTTAGCTTAGCTAGGAGTGAGACCCAAAGACCAACCGGAGTGAGGCGCTGGCTGGTTAGGAGTGAGGTGAAGAACCTGTCCCTCCCGGAGGAGGAACAGAGCGTGCACGGGCCATCGACCCCTGATGGTCTGCAGCCTCACATCCCTCTACCTCCATAATTGTTCTTTTAAATTTTCCAGGTAAGTATTTCTTTTACAGGTTTTTTCAGGTAAGTATTATTTTAATTTTTACAGGTAAGTATTTTCTTTTTTTACAGGTTTTCATATTTCGTGTCCGTGACTTTGGCTTGTTTCCAATAAAGATTTTTAATTCCAATTTGCTTTCTGTGTTTTCTGTTCAAATTTAGTTAAAATTTATCTCCAATTGAGTTTTTAATGAAAATCAATAAAACATGAATTAAAATGTGAAATAAAATCCCCCAAAATAACAAACTAAAATAACAAACTAACATAAAGTAGAAAAAATTAAATGAGTATGCCCTTGTCGCGACGTTTCGGAGATGTTGCTCCTTCCTCAGGCGAGGGCATACTGAAGAGCTCTGTGTTTGAAGCTCCTATTTATACTCTGTCCTCTGATCCCGCCTCCTTTGGCTTTCTTTGGCTTTGTTTGAAAATTCTTTTCAGCTTTTTTCAATTCTGCCAGACTTTTTGGCTCTAATCTTTCCCTTTCTTCTTTCTCTCTTCATTTTCAGTCTTTTCCTCTTTCCCCTTTGACTTTTCCCTTTTCATCATCCTTTTCTTCCCTTCTCTTGACCTCTGCCCTTTACCCTTCCTTTTGGCCTACATCTGTCCTCTTTCTCTTCCAATTTTAGGCTACTATGAATGCCGACTTGGCTTTCTATAAAACTCTCGACCCTGCTTGGGGAGGACTCAACCCTACTTGGGGAGTAAACAATTTAGAAAGGCGATGTGACTTTGGGTTAGGCTTTAGGTTTCAGCTTCGGGTTAGGATTACTTGGGCTTCAGATCCAGTACTGGGCTGAGGTTTAAGATTTAATTTCCAAAAATAAAGTGGAAGTGGGACTTTCCAAAATAATAAATTTTTAGGGCCAGATTAGATCAGGGGGTAGACCAAATAGGGCTAAATTCCAATTAGGGTTAGATTAAATTTAGATAAACAAATTGGTTATGGTTAGGGTTATAATTT